>NW_026111917.1:80000-92500 GCF_024679095.1 Eriocheir sinensis
CTCCCCAACTCCCCACCACTCAACCCCAACTTCCCCACCCTTCCCCCACTTCCTTACGCTTCACCCTCCCCATAGCCACCCCTCTCCTCCCCTCCTACTATCTCAATTGCTGCTACCAAACCCCAGCCTGTCCATTCCCCAACGACCCTTCCCCATCCTCCTCTCCCTCCTTGCCCATCCTACCCCATCACTCCTAGCACCCCTTCCCCCTCCCCCCAGTGTCTTTACGTCTGTCATAACTTCCCCAACCATGTCCATTCCCCAACCATCCTCCCCACTCCCCTTCCCCCCTCCCCCCCTCCACCCCACTGTCTCAATTCGTCATAACATCCCGAGCCTTGTCCCTGCCTTCCCCAGCCTCCTTAGCCCCCCTCCCCTCCACCCCCTCGCCCCCCAGCCTCCGTCATATCCTTTTTCCAGCTGGTCAGAAGGCAAAGCAGCAGCGGCGGCCTCGTAAACAATGGGGACAATGGAGAGGGCGGCCTACGGGGGGGGGGGGGGGGGGGGAAGTTGGCATGAACAGGAACAGGCTGCCGATGCGATGAGAGGGGGGGAGGGAAATGGAGAGAAGGCAAGAAAGGGAGGGGATGGGAGGGAGGGAGGACGGGGAGGGAAGGGAGGGAGGGGGGACGGACTGAAGGAAGGGAGGAAGGAGCGAGGGAGGGAGGGAAAAGAAGGAAGAGAGGGAGACAGGAGAGGGAGAGGAAGGGAAGGGAGGAAAGATGAGGGGAGGAAGGGAGAGGAGAGAGGGGAGGGAGGGAGGGAGAGGAGGAGGCTGTTACGAGTGTCCAAAGAAGAGATGGAGATGATGACTGGAGGAGGAGGAGGAGGAGGAGGAGGAGGAGGAAGACTTCAAATAATGCCTCTCTGAATACCAGGGAAGACCGCATAGGCCAAAAAAAAAATGGAGTAGGATCATAAATATATATAAGATCACGTACTACTCGATTATAGAGAGAGAGAGAGAGAGAGAGAGAGAGAGAGAGAGAGAGAGAGAGAGAGAGAGAGAGAGAGAGAGAGAGAGAGAGAGAGAGAGAGAGAGACAGAGAGATAGAGAGAGAGAGAGAGGAGAGAGAGAGAGAGAGAGAGAGAGAGAGAGAGAGAGAGAGAGAGAGAGAGAGAGAGAGAGAGAGAGAGAGAGAGAAATGACACGATTTAATAACTAATATAATCAATCTTCCTATCCTATCCCATCTCATTCCAGTCTTACCTAACATAAGCTACCCTAGCCCAAACTTACCAAGCCTCACCCAGATCCAGTGTTACCTAACCTTACCCAAACCCCAATCTTACCTTACCTTACCTACCCCAACATATTCTTACCCGACCTTACCGAACTCTACCTAACCCAGTCTTACCTGACCTTACCCAACCTAGCTTTTTACCTTCCCTAACCTTACCTTACCTAACTTTACCTAACCAAACAAAAACAAACACACAGTAGACGAAGTTCGCTTGACAAAACACACACACACACACACACACACACACACACACACACACACACACACACACACACACACACACACACACACACACACACACACACACACACACACAATAATAATAATAAGTTAAAGACACGTTAATAGAAGATGAATGTGCGTCTTCATAAGTCAGTCGAGCGAGAAGCTACTGGGAGAGAGTGCCAATTAAGAGGAGGAGGAGGAGGAGGAGGAGGAGGAGGAGGAGGGGGAGGGGGAGGAGTTAATAATAATACAAAAAAACATGTGAGCTTCTTTAATTAAACCTTTTGGTCCTAATTTATTTGTTTGTGTATGAAGAGATGAAAGTTCAGTGGCTTGAAAGAGTATTAGGAGGAGGAGGAGGAGGAGGAGGAAGAGGAGGAGGAGGAGGATGATATAACCAACAACAATAACAGCAATAACAACAACAATAATAATAATAACAACCACAAAAGCAAAAAAAAAAAAAACAAGAAGAATTAAAAGAGGAAGGTGGAAAAGAAGAATAAGAAAAAGGAGAAAAGGAAGACGAAGAAGAAGAAAAAGAAGAACAAGAAGAAAAAAACAAGATATACAAGAAGAAAAAGGACAAGAATAATTAAAAGACGAAGGAGGAGGAGGAGGAGGAGGAGGAAGAAGAAGAATAAAAAAAATATGAAATCCACTTTTATAATTGATCTCCAACATCCATCTTCTTTTTTTTTCAGGCTACGCGTTGTTAATGGTCTTCGGCTATAAACATTCCACTCTGTTAATTGTTGTGTGGGTGGAATGTGTGTGTGTGTGTGTGTGTGTGTGTGTGTGTGTGTGTGTGTGTGTGTGTCTCGCCACCTCATTACATGCCTTCTTACACCTCAACACCTCTCTACCCCCTCTTCCCCCCCCCTCTCCCCCCTCATCACCACCACCACCACCACCACCACCACCAAACACCAAACACAGATCAACACCCACACCCCTGGGGCACACACACACACACACACACACACACACACACACACACACACCAGAGCCTAATAAACTCTCTCTCTCTCTCTCTCTCTCTCTCTCTCATCCGAAATCCTCCTCCTTCTCCTTCTCCTCTGGCTGAAAATTGTCATCTTCGAGTGGGCGGGATTCGAACGCGGGTCTTAGGTTCACCACGACGGCATGCTAACCACTCAGCCACAGCCTCCTACTTTAACACAATATTTAAAGCCTTTCACCTAATGGCTCTCACCACATAAGTTTGGTCCAATCTTAATACTAATCTTCTTTTTCTATACTTTCTCCGCTTCGTTTCTTCTCTTCCTTCAATATTTCTTTCTCTTCTTTCATCCCCTTCTTCAGTGCTTTCTTCTTTTAATTCCCTCTACTTCTCTTCCTTCTACATTCCCTCTTTCTTTTTTTTCATATTTTCTCCATATGATTCCTTTCTCTTCCTTCTACACTTCCTTCTTCTCATTTTTTTTACATTTTCTCCTCTCTCTTAATTTCTTCTCCTCTTCATTCCTCCTACATTTCCTTCCTTTCATTCTCTTCTTACATACTTTCTCCTCTCTCTTATTTTTTCTCTTCTTCGTTCCTTCTGTTTCCTTCTTCTCATCCTCTTCTTCCATTCTTTTTCCTCTTTATTACCTCCTCCTCTTTCCTCTACATTTCCTTCTTCTTATCCTCTTCTTCCATATTTTCTCCTCTCTCTAAATTTCTTCTCCTTTTCTTCCTTCTGTTTCCTTCTTCTCATCCTCTTCTTCCACTCTTTTTCCTCTTTATTACCTCCTCCTCTTTCCTCTACATTTCCTTCTTCTTATCCTCTTCTTCCTTATTTTCTCCTCTCTCTAAATTTCTTCCCCTTTTCTTCCTTCTATATTTCCTTCTTCTCATCCTCTTCTTCCACTAACCTTCCTCTCTTTCCTTCACCATACATGCACACTCTTACCTTCCTTCCTTCCTTCCTCCTCTCAATTTCTAACCCAGTCCCCTTCCTTCTTCATCAATACCCATCCTCTCTTCCCCTCCTATCCCTTCCTCCTCTTCCCCTCTCCTCACCTCCCTTCCCTCCTCCCCTTCCCTCATAACACCCTGAGCCTCCATACTCCTCCCCTTCCTTCCCCTTCCCCCCTCCCTGCCCCCTCAGGACCCCCGGGGCATCACGTGGGTAAGGAGGCGAGGATTACAAGGATTAGGCGAAGGATTTATGGACTAACCCGAGGATTAGGTCATGCTCGGAGTCCTATCGCCTTAATGAAGTCCTTGGGGGAGTCCTACGAGTGAGAGGTGAAAGCGAGGAGGAGGAGGAGGATTAAGAGGAGGACGGTATAATGGTAGGAAGGAAGAGAAGTAGGAGGAGGAGGAGGAGGTAGTGGAAAGGAAGTGAAAGGGAAGAGGAGGAGAAAGAGGAGAGGAAAGAGAAGAGGAAAGAAGTAGGATGCAGTGGATTAGAAGAAAGTAGAAGGAAATGGAAAAGGAATAAGGAAGTGAAAAAAAAGAGCTACGGGAAAAATAGAAGGACCACAGAATCAAAAGCAAAAACAAACAGGGAAAACAGGAAAAGAAGGAAAGGGAGAAGGAAAGAGAAATGCAGAAAGAGGAAACATGAGATGACGTGAGTGTTTCCTTACCGGATGTTTCAAGGCATCTTTCTTTACCTGATTACAAACAAACAAACAAACAAACAATCAGCGTCACACACACCTGTTGTAATCTGGGTGCTCAGGTATACACGGCGCCGGGTGTTTCTTTACCTGTTTGTTTGTTTGTTTGTTTGTTGTGGTCAGGAAAAAAACAACAACTGATAACAACAACAACAACAACAACAATAACAAATAAAGAAAATTGTAAAAAAAATAATAAATGGCTCTCGAAAAAATGACTAAAATAAGAAATAAAGAAAAAAATAACATGTGACAGAATTAAATGAAAATAAAATATATATAAAAAAAGAAAATACGATGATAAAGGAGAAGGAAAATAAAAATAAATATACAGAAAAATAAGGAGAAAGTGGCTACGAGGAAGAGGAGGAGGAGGAGGAGGAGGAAAGTGAAGTAAACACGAGAGAAGACAATGAGTGGAGATGAGAAGGGTAAGAATTAGAGGATTAGACGAGGAGGAGGAGGAGGAGGAGGAGGAGGAGGAAGAGGAGGAGGAGGAAGGGCCATAGCGGAAGAGAAAGCAAAGGAAACATGGAAAAACAAGCGAAGGGGAAACAAGGAAACAAGGAAGAGAAAACGGACAAAAATGAAGAGGAGAAACAAGGAAGAAAGGAGAAGAAAGAGAGAGAGAGAGAGAGAGAGAGAGAGAGAGAGAGAGAGAGAGAGAGAGAGAGAGAGAGAGAGAGAGAGAGAGAGAGAGAGAGAGAGAGAGAGAGAGAGAGAGAGAGAGAGAGAGAGAGAGAGAGAGAGAGAGAGAGAGAGAGAGAAATGTTAGGAAAGGTAATACGATCTTGAAACTGCAAACACACACACACACACACACACACACACACACACACTAAGAAAAAACATTAGAAGGTGAAATAAATAAAAATAAAAACACGAACACACGAATTAACAAACTAAAAGAACTGCAAGCACAAGAAACAAACAAACAAACAAACAAACAATTACATGAAACTGAGAAAAAATATCAATGAAATCACACAAACAGCTGAGACGAAAGCAATGCACGTACTAACACTGACAGATGGCGAGCGAACGAACGAACGAACGCAAAGAAAAAAAAAAGACAAACGAGGAGAATGAAAAAAAAAAGAAGTACAGAAGAAAAAAAAAAAAAAAAGGAAATATAATGACCAGAAACCATTCGGGATAATCTCAGCCACACAAAACCTTTCCAATAATTAAAGCTTACACACGAACGAACACACACACACACACACACACACACACACACACACACACACACACACACACACACACACACACACACACACACACACACACATTCCTTCATTATGGTAATCCTTCACCGTGGAGGAACGCAATTAGGTTTTTCAGGGAGGGAGGGAGAAGGAGGGAGGGAGGGAGGGAGAGGGAAAAAGGGAGGTGAGTCTGGCGGTAGGGAAGTTGGGAGGAGATGAGAGGAATGGGAAGAATGGAGGAAAGGAAGGAAGGAAGAAAACGAAGGCAGGAGGGAGAATGAGAGAGAGAGAGAGGAGGGGAGAGAAAAAGGAAAGTGAGACAGGAGGGAAAACAGGGAGATAATAAAGTTAAGAGAGGTAAGAAGGGAGAGAAGAGAGAAGGAGGGAGAGAAGAGTAAAGTGGGTGGGAGGTAGTAGGAGAGGGAAAAAGGGAGGTCAAGGAAGGAAAAACAGGGAAGGGGAATGAGGAGGAGAGGAGGGAGAGGGAGGGGGGAGTTGGGAGGTAAAAAGTGAGGGAGGGAGAGAGAGAGATGGAGATGGAATGAGAGGAAGAAGCGAGAAGGAAGATAAAGACAGAAAGATAAGAAGGAGAAGATGGAGAGTTTATCAATCAGTCAATCAGTCAGTCAGTCGATTAATCAGCTAGTCAGTCAGCCAGTCAGTTGGTTAATCAGTCACTCAGTCCAGTCAGTCACCCAGTTCGTCACTTAGTCAGTCAGTCAGTCAGTCAGTCAGTCAGTCGAATAGTCAGTCAGTCAGTACTCAGTCAGCCAGTTAGTTGGTTAATCAGTCACTCAGTCCAGTCAGTCACCCAGTTCGTCACTTAGTCAATCAGTCAGTCAGTCAGTCAGTCGAATAGTCAGTCAGTCAATACTCAGTCAGCCAGTCAGTTAGTCAGTCATTCAATCAATAAGTCAGTTAGTCAATAGTCAGTCAGTCAGTCAACCAGCCTTTCGATCATTCATTTAGTTAGTCAGTCAATCAGTCAGTCAGTCAGTCAGTCGAATAGTCAGTCAGTCAGTACTCAGTCAGCCAGTCAGTTAGTCAGTCATTCAATCAATAAGTCAGTTAGTCAATAATCAGTCAGTCAGTCAATCAACCAGCCTTTCGATCATTCATTTAGTTAGTCAGTCAATCAGTCAGTCAGTCAGTCAGTCGAATAGTCAGTCAGTCAGTACTCAGTCAGCCAGTCAGTTAGTCAGTCATTCAATCAATAAGTCAGTTAGTCAATAGTCAGTCAGTCAATCAACCAGCCTTTCGATCATTCATTTAGTTAGTCAGTCAATCAGTCAGCCAGCCATTCAGTCAGTAACACAGTCTATTTAGTTAGCCAGTCAATTACTCCAGTCAGTCAAGCAATCAACCAGTCATCCAGTCAGTTAATCGGTCAGTCAGTTACATAAGAACATAAGAACGCAGGAGTCTGCAAGAGGCCGGTAGGCCTGTACGAGGCAGCTCCTTTGACCCTAAGCTCCCGTGTATCTAACCCCACCTAATATCGCTGTCCATGAATTTATCTAGTCTATTTTTGAATGTGACAATTGTATTGGCACTCACCACATGACTGCTAAGCCTATTCCACTCATCCACCACCCTGTTAGTAAACCAATTTTTGCCTATGTCCCTGTTGAATCTGAATTTATCCAGTTTAAACCCGTTACTTCGTGTCCTACCCGGTTCTCTTACCAACAAAACCTTATGAATGTCTCCCTTATTTAATAAGTCAGTAGTCAGTCAAGTCAGTTCAGTCAGGGAGTTTGTTGACCCAAGTCCGTCTGTCAGTTCTGGTCAGTCCCTCGAGGCGTTATTTTTTCCGTCTCTCTCTCTCTCTTCTTTTTTTCTTTCTTTCTCTCTCTTTTCTTCTCTCTCCTATCTATTTATCTATCTATCTTTCCTTACCCACACACACACACACACACACACACACACAGACAAAAAATAGACAGAGGAATGATGCAAAGGATTGTGAGACACTTGAAGGAGGCGGCGACAGAGAGGGAGGGAGAGGGAAGGAGAAAGAGGGAGCGTCGAACTGGGGCGGGGCAGGGCGGGGCGGGACGGGGCGGGGACACAACCACCCACACAAACGTCCCCTTGAGGCGGCGGGGCCTCCCGAGGGGCCGCCTGAGGACCCGTGCGGGGGCAACGGGACCCGGGGGCGGCATCCGGGGGCTGGGGCGAGTCCCTGTCCCGCCCCACCTAGAGGACGACGCCCCCCCCCCCCCCCACACCCTCCCCATTCCTCCTATTGACCGCTACCTCTCCCCCATCCCCGGCGTCTCATCCCCTTCCTCCCTACCTTCCTCTGTGTGTTCTCTCTCCTACCACCCTCTCTCTCCCCTTCTACCCATCTCTATCCTCTCCCTCCCCTCCTCTCTCTGTTCTCTCTATCCTTCCCTCTCTCATATTCCCAGCCTCCCTCTCCTCTCTGTTGCTACTTCTCCCTCTCCCTCCTTTCCTCTGTATTTCTCTCTACTCCTCTCTCTTTTCTCCCTCTTTACCCCTTTCTCCCTTACTCTCTCTACCCCTTCCTTTCTCCCATTCCCGGCGTCCCTCTTCTCCCTGCCGCATCCACTCCCCTTCCTACCTTCCTCTGTGTGTTCTCTTTTACTTGTCGCCTCTTGAGGATCTTATGTCATCGCTTTAGGAGGATGTGGTGAAGTGTTTGACCCCTTTTAAGACATGAAACTTTAGACTCGTTGGGAAATGTCGGATTCGTGATTATAATTAGTAAGACACGCACACACACACACACACACACAGCCCCGCCCTCTTCTGGTTCCCTGGTGATGAGAACAGTTATTCATACACTGCCTTGTCATCGTACGAGAGCGTTTCCACCTCTTAATAACGTGTAAAAATGACAGTCAATGTTCCTTGTATACATTGTCTGCGAGCGAAACCAGACACGGGCGAGTTGGATGTGAACCATGGCGCCGACAAGTGCTTATGGCGAGTGTTCGGACAAATGAGGTTAAAGTTATGTTACAAGAGTTTCCCAGATCCATGAGGCCCCTTGAGTGTGTTGGTGGGAGAGGAGGTGAAGGGAGGTGAGGAGGAGGTGTGATGGGTGAGGGCGTGGTGGATGATAGGGATGAGTTGGGTGATAGGGTATGGTGATGGAAGGGGTGTGGTTGGTAAGGGAGTGGTGGGGGAGTGGAGGGTGTGGGGATGATGGGTGAGGGGTTATGGTGATGGAAGGGTGTGGTTGGTAAGGGATGTAGTGGGATGGGTGATGGGTGAGGGTGGAGGATGATGGGGAGGAGGTGCGTGGTGGGTGAGGCCGTGGGGGAGGGAACGAGGGATGGAAAGAGAAGAAGAAGCAGAGTATGAGGGATGGGAGAATGGGAAAGGAGGAAGCATGGTACAAGAAAAAAAGAAAGGAAGAGTAGATAGGGAGAGAGGAAGAAGATATGGGAAGAGGAGGAGGGGGCGTGAATGGAGGAAAGAATGGGAAGAAGACGAAAGAAAAATAACTGGGTGGGGGGGAATGGTGAATAAGGAGGCGTAGCGGGGATGGGAGGGAGGCAGGGTTGACAAATTATCGTACTCACCGCATTGCATTGTCGTACTTTCTGACCGATAACAATAGCAAAAAACACAAACCTCAATAAATAACAGTTTTGATGCTAACTTTGATGATTTTCTGTCGTTATTTGTGTAGGTACGAGAGTTTGAGGCTTAAAGAATGATAAATACGTTGAGGTGAATACGATAATCTGGCGCGCTGGAGGGGAGGTGGGTTTGGGGGAGTGAAGGATACCGGAGGATTTGAGGATTTCCTACAGCAGAAGGAGGATATCACTTCAGGAGCATGCACTGGAGGGATGACCACAACCATACCCCGCCCTTCCCCACCTCGCCCCCCGTCTATTCCCCATTCCCACCCCCATCCCGTCCGATCACACTAGTCACGCATTCTTGTCCGCCACACGAGAACACACGAGTCACTCAACGCTTCCTCGCCTCGCTGTTTGTGTCACCTTACCTTAAAATGTTAGGCAAGGGAGAGGAGGGGGAAGTTTGGAGGTGAAAAATGAGGGAGGGAGAGATGGAGGGAAGGAGGGAGTAAGACAAGAAGCGTAGAAGTGGAGATGGAATGAGAGAAACAAAGACGGAAGATGATGAAGAGGAGAGAAGATGGAGACAGACAGACGGAGAGACAAAGAGGCAGAGACCAACACAAGCATCCCCCCCCCCCTCCCAAACGCTATGCTAATCACCCCTTGCAAAACTCCCAGAACAGAGATAAAGGGGTGCGTTTAGGAGCCCGGACGGTGTGATACGATCTGGTCCGAGGCGTTTTAGTGGGTCGATGCGTGATAAGCGGCGGCACTGAACACTGAACCCTCCCAGCGGCCTAGGCTTAGCGCAGGAATGTAACGCATAGGCCACCAGACCATGCTGAACCGCAGACGATCAGGTGGACGGACGGACGGGTGGGTGGGCGGGTGGACGGGTGAGGTTGGGTGGACGGGTGGCTGGACGCGGAAGTGGGTAGTTATCATTCCACGGTCCACACAAACCAAGAAAGTCAGGAAAAACAGTCCCGGTCAGCGTCTCCAGGTTAGGCTCGTGGTGGCCGAGGTATGGAGTGACATGGACGGTCCTCTGGCAGGCGACGGTGTGACTAATTAACCACCTAGAAAAGTAACTAAGCGAGGGACGAAGAATAGCAAATAAATGAAACTTAAGATCTTTTCTCTTTAGGACACTGATCAGTTCTAGACCATTGATGAGGATCTGAACTGGTATTGCTCTGCACATATAGAACGCCTCGAGGAAGATTGGCAGATCAAAACAATGACAATAGCTCGTAGATACCGCGACTGGCCGTATTTCTCAATCAGTTCTATTGTTCATTACCACTATTCTACATATTAAGTGCCTACAAACGCATTTCCGCAACATTATCTTAACTTATTGTCTGCTTCTCATCCGTTACGGGAGGATCTCTTGGGGTGAAACGGCGAGGGAACTAGACTGTGCGTGTCGTCAGCTACAACCCAGCTCCGGAACTGTACTGGACCAGGCAGACACGATAATCCAGATCTCTCAATGGTGAATAGGACACGGGCTTTACGACCAGAGCAGTGATCTAAAACGGATCGTCGTGAATAGGTGAGTCCATAAAGGTTAGATAGCCCTTATTATCTCCTTTTGGTTGTTCCCGTTAGAGGGCGCCACTGTAGGTTATCAGTTTTCTTGTCCTCTGTATCTTTCTCTGGGCCAGTTTGACAGTCCAACACATAAGCATTGCCAGCGCCCAAACTACGCCTCCTTATCCACAATTCCCCTGCAATCATCATTCACCCCCCCCCCCCCTTACCACCACGTCACGCGCTCTCCCTCACCATGCCCCTTGTCACCCAACACTTCCCAAACATCCTCACCATTCCCCATCATCCACCACGCACCCTCACTCCCCATCATTCACACCCCCGCTCTTTTTTTTCTTTCATTCTTTCTTTCATTCATTCATGCATTCATTCTTCCTTTCTTCCTTCTTTCGTCCGTCCACAGCCAAGCACCGCGGTTCGGGAATGACGCGGAGAAACTACAACAACAACAACAAAAAGAGGAAAAAAAAAAATGAGAAAAGGAAAGAAAAAATAATACACAGCAACCACGTGACTTCCACCTAAAATGACACCAAAAAAAGGAAAGTATGAAGGGAGTGGAGGAGGTGGAGGAGGTGGAGGAGGGAAGGGGGGGGGTGAAGGGAGGTAAGAGGTCAGATTTTGGGGGTTATAGGAAGGAGGTGGAGGGAAGGTGATGGCGATGGTGGTGGTGGTGGTGGTGGTGATGTTAAGGCTGGTGATAAAACTTGGCGGTGATGAAGAAGGTGATGAAGGAAAAGCAAACAGCGAGGCGAGATGGCGTTGATGGTGGTGATGAAAATAGATATACAGGTGTTGGTGGTGGTGATGAAAGAGGTGATGAAGGGGAAGCAAAGAGCGGTGGTGCGAGATGGTGATAGTGGTGGTGGTGGTGGTGATGATGATGACGGTGGTGATAGTTGTATACGACGAGGAGGTATTTTATGGTGAGGCAACTATGTGTGTGTGTGTGTGTGTGTGTGTGTGTGTGTGTGTGTGTAATGGTGATGGTGATAGTGGTGTTGAGAAAGCAGGAACGGCAGAGGTGTAATGGTGGTGGTGATGGTGGTGGTGATGGTGGTGATAATGGTGATGGTGGTGGTGGTGGTGGTTTCCCTTCTTCCCTCCTTCCTTCTCTTCTTTTCTTCCTTTCCACTTTTCCTCATTATTGCTTCTCTCTCTCTCTCTCTCTTCCCCTCTTCCTTCCCTTCCTTCCTTCCTCTTCCTTCCTTCCCTTTCCTTCCTTCCTTCTTCCTTCTCCTTCCTCTTTTCCCTCTTCCTTCCTTCCCCTTCCTCTTTTTCCTTCTTTCTCCCTTCTCCTTCCTCCTTTTCCCTCTTCCTTCCTTCCCCTTCCTCTTTTTCCTTCTTTCTCCCTTCTCCTTCCTCCTTTTCCTTCTTCCTCCCTTCTCCTTCCTCTTTTTCCTTCTTCCTCCCTTCCTTCTTCCTTCCTTCCTTCCTTCTTCCTTCTTCCTTCCTTCTCCTTCCTCTTTTTCCTGCTTCCTTCCATTCCCTCCCCCTAATGTAACTGCTTTTTCCCTCTTTCTCTCCCTAAGCTCCCTCTCTCTCCCTCTTTGTTTCCCTTCCTCCTTCTCTCCCTTCTCCTCCTCTTCTTCTTCCTCCCACTGTCCGCCGCCCTGACCCACCTAACCACCTGTAATCACCACCTGACGCCTCACAGGTGCGCGGGCGACGATTGGCACTGATTTACGTGGTTGGTGAGGGAGGGTGTAATAGGGTGGAGGGGGAGGGGGGAGGGGAGAAGGAAGGAGAAGGAAACAAAGAAAAGAGAGAGAAAGAGAGAGAGAGAGAGAGAGAGAGAGAGAGAGAGAGAGAGAGAGAGAGAGAGAGAGAGAGAGGAGAGAGGAGAGAGAGAGAGAGAGAGAGAGAGAGAGAGAGAGAGAGAGAGAGAGAAACAGGAGAGGAATGGAGGAAAAAGGAAACTGGAGAAGAAAAGGAAACTAAGAAGGAAAAGTGAAAGATGAATGAAGAAATAGGAGAAAAAGGAAGAGAGAAACGGAGCAAAAAGGAACTATGAATAAGAGGAAGGAGAGAGGAAGGGAAGGAGGAATGAAGGAAAGGAAGAAGAGAAGAGTA
>NW_026111917.1:97500-172500 GCF_024679095.1 Eriocheir sinensis
TGTCTTCTTTTCATGTAGTAAGATATATTTAAAGACGAGGTTTGTTGTTTTGTGATGATATAAGAGTAGAAGAAAAAATGAGAGAGCTGTTTGTCTGTAATACTTTAACTTTCTTCGCAGTGATAAGAACATAAGAACATAAGAACGTAAGGGGGCTGCAAGAGGCCGGTTGTCTTTCGAGGTGTTGTGTTCTTCGAGTTGTAAGACACACCCACGTATACGAGGTTGGTTTGGGAACTATATATGGAAAGAAAAAGAAGATAAAAGGAAGAAAGAAAAGAATAGAACAAGAAAATAAGGACAAGAACAAGAAGAACATGAACAATACGAAAAACAAGAAGAACAACAAGAGGAATATAACAATACGAAGAACAAGAACAAGAGGAACATGAACAAAACGAAGAAAAAACAAGAACAACAAGAGGAACATAATACGAAGAACAAAAAGAACAAGAGGAACATGAACAAAACGAAGAAAAAACAAGAACAAGAAGAACAACAAGAGGAACATAACAATACGAAGAACAAGAAGAACAAGAGGAGCATGAACAAAACGAAGAAAAAACAAGAACAAGAAGAACAACAAGAGGAACATAATACGAAGAACAAGAAGAACATGAACAAAACGAAGAGAAACAAGAAGAAGAACAAGAAGAACAACAAGAGGAACATGAACACATCTAATGGTCGTACTTTAAAACTTATCATCACACAAGCACACACAAATGACAAGGCTTTCGTATGAGTTTTGGGCATTTCCAGGGGTAGTTTTAGGACCCTGGTGGTAGTGTGACCTTTCTTCTGTAACATGAACCTAAGAAAACACACATTTGACAAGGCTTTCGTATGAGTTTTGGGCATTTCCAGGGGTAGTTTTAGGACCCTGGTGGTAGTCTGACCCTTCCTCTGTGCCATGAACCTAAAAAAACACACATTTGACAAGGCTTTCGTATGAGTTTTGGGCATTTCCAGGGGCAGCTTTAGGACCCTGGTGGTAGTTTGACCCTTCCTCTGTAACATGAACCTAAGAAAACACACATTTGACAAGGCTTTCGTAGGAGTTTTGGGCCTTTCCAGGGGTAGTTTTAGGACCCTGGTGGTAGTCTGACCCTTCTTCTGTACCGTGAACCTAAAATACCACTCATAAGAACCCGACTGATCTCATTTTTGGCCTTAGAAATTAGTTGCTGTGAGACCCGAACGCGTTTAACAATACCGTCCTGAAAAGTTTTAAGTAAGTATAAGTAAGTACCGTCCTGACTCAACAGCGGAAAATAAGTAAATCAAGAGACATTCACTTGCGCATAACTTCAATTTTTTTTTTCGCAGTGAAGACTTTTTTGGTTCGAACTGTGCGCTAATAATAAGCTAACATGGCTACAGAAAGGAGGAGGAGGAGGAGGAGGAGGAGGAGGAGGAGGAGGAGGAGGAGGAGAAGGAGGAGGAGGAGGAGGCAAGAAGAACTGGTGGAAAGAAATAGCAAAGGTCTTCACTTCATCCTCCTCTTATCTTCTTTTTTTTTTATTTCGGTTCTTCATCCACTTTCTTTTCCTCCTCCTTTTCTTCTTCTTACTTTTTCCCCTCCTCTTCCTATTCCTTGGTCTCCATTTCATCATCTTCTGATCTTCTTTTCCTTCGTTTCTTTATCGAACTTCTTTTCTTCCTTTTCTTTCGTTTCTTTATCCAACTTCTTTTCTTCCTTTCCTTTCGTTTATTTATCCAACTTCTTTTCTTCCTTTCCTTTCGTTTCTTTATCCAACTTCTTTTCTTCCTTTCCTTTCGTTTCTTTATCCAACTTCTTCCTTTCCTTTCGTTTCTTTATCCAACTTCTTTTCTTCCTTTCCTTTCGTTTATTTATCCAACTTCTTTTCTTCCTTTTGTTTCGTTTCTTAATCCAACTTCTTTTCTTCCTTTTCTTTCGTTTATTTATCCAACTTCTTTTCTTCCTTTTCTTTCGTTTATTTATCCAACTTCTTTTCTTCCTTTTCTTTCGTTTCTTTATCCAACTTCTTTTCTTCCTTTTCCTTCGTTTCTTTATCCAACTTCTTTTCTTCCTTTCCTTTCGTTTCTTTATCCAACTTCTTTTCTTCCTTTCGTTTCGTTTCTTTATCCAACTTCTTTTCTTCCTTTTCCTTCGTTTCTTTATCCAACTTCTTTTCTTCCTTTTGTTTCGTTTCTTTTTCCAACTTCTTTTCTTCCTTTCCTTTCGTTTCTTTATCCAACTTCTTTTCTTCCTTTTCCTTCGTTTCTTTATCCAACTTCTTTTCTTCCTTTTCCTTCGTTTCTTTATCCAACTTCTTTTCTTCCTTTCGTTTCGTTTCTTTATCCAACTTCTTTTCTTCCTTTTCCTTCGTTTCTTTATCCAACTTCTTTTCTTCCTTTTGTTTCGTTTCTTTTTCCAACTTCTTTCTTCCTTTCCTTTCGTTTCTTTATCCAACTTCTTTTCTTCCTTTTCCTTCGTTTCTTTATCCAACTTCTTTTCTTCCTTTTCCTTCGTTTCTTTATCCAACTTCTCTTCTTCCTTTCCTTTCGTTTCTTTATCCAACTTCTCTTCTTCCTTTTCTTTTCGTTTCTTTATCCAACTTCTCTTCTTCCTTTTTTTCGTTTCTTTATCCAACTTCTCTTCTTCCTTTTTTTCGTTTCTTTATCCAACTTCTCTTCTTCCTTTTCTTTTCGTTTCTTTATCCAACTTCTCTTCTTCCTTTTTTTCGTTTCTTTATCCAACTTCTCTTCTTCCTTTTTTTCGTTTCTTTATCCAACTTCTTTTCCTCTTCCTTTTCTTCTTCTTGCTTTTCGCCGTCCTCTTCATCCTCTTCTGATCTTCTTTTCCTTCGTTTCTTTATTCAACTTCTTTTCCTCTTCCTTTTCTTCTCCTCTTCATCCTCTTCTGATCTTCTTTTCTTTCGTTTCTTTATTCAACTTTTTCTCCTCTTCCTTTCCTTATTCTTCCTTTTCCCCCTCCTTTTCCTATTCCTTGGTCTCCACTTCATCACCCTTTTCCTCTGTATTCACTAACATTTAATACTCATCTCTCAAACCTCACATTCTTTTCCTCCGTCTCCTCCTCCTCCTCCTCCTCCGCAAAGGTAAACAATGCAAAAACACCTTAATGAGTTAGTCCTCACCTGCGCCTCACCTCCCTACCTTTACCTCGTTTACGCTCGTTTCACTTTCTGTAATCCCTCGCACGACAAGTTACGTATATCAAAGGTCGTTATGGAGCCGCGCCCGGGGTAGTTATGGTGGTCACGAGGTGGGGCGGGAAGGGTCAGGCGCTGAGTACCCGCCCAGCCGGTGTATGGGACGGCCTGCTTAAGTGCTACACGAGGTTGGGGACACGTGGCGTATTAGTAAGGACGGACAGGTGGGCGAGGAGGAGGAGGAGGAAGAGGAGGAGGAGAGTGTGGTAAGATGAATAATGAAGGTGTAGAAGGAAGGTAAAGAGGTGAAAATAAATGGTAAGGGAACGAGAAAGAACGGAAAGGGATGAGGAGGAGGAGAAGGCGAAGGAACAGAAGTGAAGAAGAAGTAGGAGAAAGAAGAAGAGGAGGTAGAAGGAGTGAGATGAAGAGGAGTGAAAAATCGAAGAGGGAATTGAGAAGTGGAAAGAAAAGGAAAAGGAAGACAAGGGAAGGAGATACGAATAAAAGAGAAGGTATAGAAGAAAGGGGAGGAGGAAGAGGAAGAAGTGAATGATAAGGGAAGAAAGGGAATGGAAAGAGGAGGAGGAGGAGGAGGAAATGGCAGAGGAGAACGTGGTGGTGGAGATTAATAGAAGAGAAAGAATAGGAGATAGAAGGGACATGAAAAAAATGGAAGATGTGGATGGCAAGGAAAGGGAAGGAAAGGAAGTGGAAGAAGAGGAGGAGGAGGAGGAAGAGGAAGAGAAAAAAATAGAAGTAAGTGAAGAAAGAGGAAGAGAAGAAGAAAATGGAAGCAAAGGAATAAGAGACGGAAGGAAGGGAAGAAGAAAAGGAAGAAAAGGAGGAGGAAGAAAAAAGTAACAGAAGAAAAGATTGTGGAAAGATTGTAGGAAAGATGAATATTAGAAGTGATAAAGAGGAAGAGGAGGAAGTGGAAGACAATAAACAAGAGAAGAGGAGAACGAAGAGGAAAAATAAAAGAAAGAAACAGAGAAAGAGAAAGAGTAGAAGATAAGAATGTGAGAGATGAAGATTAAAAGTAAGGATAAAGAGAAGGATTAAGCAAAGGAGTAGAAGGAGGAGGAGGACGAAAATGAAGAATAAGAAAAGGAGGAGGAGGAGGAGGAGGAGGAAAAGAGAAGAAGGACGCATAAACGAAAAAAAAATAAAAAAGAAGAAAAGACGTAGTGGAGACCTTTGCTATTTCTCTCCACCAGTTCTTCTTCCCTCCACCTCCTCCTCCTCCTCCTGGGTGTGGGGGGGTGGGGGGGGGTAGGCGAGGGGAGGGGCCGTGTTACCTGTCCGCCGCGATGTAATGGCCGATGGTACCACGACCCCAGGTAAGGACAGGTAATTGCTCTAATGTTTGCTTGCCTCCTCCTCCCTCCTCCCCTCCCTCCTCCTCCTCTTCCTTGTTCTTTCCCTAGTCCTCCTTGTTCTACTTCTCTTCTTCCTTGTTCTTATCCTCCTCCTCCTCCTCCTCCTCCTCCTCCTCTGTGTTTTCTTCCTCCTCGTCCCTCCTTCTAGTTCTCTTTTTTTTTTCTTCTTCTTCTTTTTCTTCTTCTTCTTCTTCTTCTTCTTCTTCCTCCTCCTCCTCCAACGAAAATAAATACATAAGATAAAAATAAGAAAGTAGGAAGAAGGAAGGAGAGGAAATCAACGAAGGAGAGGGAGAAGGAGAGAAGAAAGGAAAGGATATTAACGAAGAAGAGGAAGAAAAAAAGGAAGGAAGAAGAAGGAGAGAGAGAGAGAGAGAGAGAGAGAGAGAGAGAGAGAGAGAGAGAGAGAGAGAGAGAGAGAGAGAGAGAGAGAGAGAGAGAGAGAGATAGAGAGAGAAGGAAGAAGGAGAGAGAGAGAGAGAGAGAGAGAGAGAGAGAGAGAGAGAGAGAGAGAGAGAGAGAGAGAGAGAGGTAGAGAGAGAGGAAGAGGAAGAGAGAGAGGGAGAGGGAGAGGGAGAGGGAGAGGAAGAGAGAGAGGAAGAGGAAGAGGAAGAGAGAGAGAGAGAGAGAGAGAGAGAGAGAGAGAGAGAGAGAGAGAGAGAGAGAGAGAGAGAGAGAGAGAGAGAGAGAGAGAGAGAGAGAGAGAGAGAGAGAGAGAGAGATAGAGAGAGAGAGAGAGAGAGAGAGAGAGAGAGAGAGAGAGAGAGAGAGAGAGAGAGAGAGAGAGAGAGAGAGAGAGAGAGAGAGAGAGAGAGAGAAGGAATGGGTCCAAGAAATAGTTCCTTCGGGAGTCCTGTGAGGCATGAGAGGAATGAAGGACCCTTGTGTGTGTGTGTGTGTGTGTGTGTGTGTGTGTGTGTGTGTGTGTGTGTGTGTGTGTGTTTCCGTTCGTTTTTATTTTCTTTCTTTCTTTTTCTTTTTTATCTATTTTCTCTTTAGTTACTCCTTTTATTATTTATTTTTATCCGTATTTCGTAATCTATGTTTGTCTGTCTGAAGAAAAAGAAGAAAAAAAGAAGAAAATGGGAACTATATATGGGAAGGAAAAGAATAAATAAAGAATAGAAAAGAAAAAGAAGAACAACAACAAAACGAAGAACAAGAACAACAAGAATAACAACTAGAAAACAGGAACTATATATGGGAAGGAAAATAAAGAAAAGAAAAGAAAAGAAAAAGAACAACAACAACAAAACGAAGAACAAGAACAACAAGAATAACAACTAGAAAACAGGAAGGAAAATAATAAAAAAGAAAAGAAAAGAAAAAGAACAACAAGAACAAAACGAAGAACAAGAATAACAACGAGAAAACAGGAACTATATACGGGAAGGAAAAGAATAAAAAGAAAAGAAAAAATGAGACGATAGAACAGATTTAAAAAAAATGTTTTGCGGGTGGTTGGCAAAGGAAAAATACTGTTAACGTGGCTGAAAACTTTTGTCACTACGATTGTAACAGAGTTTAGAAGAAAAAATTCTTTGAAACCATTCACATAAAACAAAGTTCCCCGTTACGTATGTCAGCTACATAGCGATTCTTGTTTTTAACAATCACTTAACTGAAAAATAAAAAAAGGTTCACTTGCATCACCGGCCAACCATCTGCAAAAGATAATAAATGAATATTTATTTCCCAGTTTTTGCCGCGCCAAAATCGGTCATCTTTAAGTTCAGGTCTCGAGAGCGAACGCTTAAATGTAGGAAATCACCTACTGCCTGACAAGGCTTTGCAAATGTATTACTTTATACTTATAAAGATAGCTGGTAACTCACAGAAGATGCAATTGCAGACACAAGCGAAGAGAGATTTCAGAAACTTTCGTTCAGAGACACTGTGGTGTTTTCCGTTAATATGATACACATGCAATAAATTTGTAAGATAGCTACTCAGAATACTCGTTTATAAACATAATTTCTGCTAATTGCTAAGATTAATTCGAAGTTGCAGTTTTTCTTTGTTCCATAAAGTTCTTGCTTCACTTTGCACGTTCTGCGCACTGATTGCTTCTTGACATCTTGAGTACGGATAGCTCCTGCGTCCAGTAATTTTCCAATAAATGTACTGTTTTTGTTGTAAGGTTTCAATATTTCTGACAAGTTCTTGATGTGGATCTGGATTAATAATGCGCAGGGCACCTTTCAGATGCATAACACGCATATTTGTGTTGGCTGTTGGGGTGACGGGGTAGCCGAGTGTGCAGGGGTGGGAAGTGAATCAAGTGTAATTGTTAGTGTCGGTATGTTGTGCTGACAAGTGAGTGTGTATTTGTTTTCTGAATGAGTCTATTGTACACTTTTCCCCCTAAACCTATCAACAATGATGACCCGCAGTCTCTTTCTGTTGTTCAGTAATGATCTTTTCAAAACAAACGGCCTTGTCTATTCTTGCGACGATGATTCTACTCCGTTGATAAAAAAAAAACTTCCAACAGGAACTAAATGATTCCAGGCTAGAGGCTGCAGAACGCTTAACGTCAGACCTTACTATAATTTCCGATTGGGGCAAGAACATCTTGGTGTCTTTAGCGCCTCAAAAACTCAGTCTCCGCTTGTCAACTGGACAAAATCCTCCAAACACCGATCCCAAAATCTTCTACAACACTCAGCTGTCACCCTCTTCTACAATGAATATTCTCGGTCTATCCTCATCTCAAAATTTCAACTAGAAACTTCATATCTCCTCACTAAATTAGATATATCGAGGTTTGGCGTGCAGTATCGTCTCCGTCAGTTTTTTTTTTTTATTCCCAATCCCAGATACTATATATATATATATATATATATATATATATATATATATATATATATATATATATATATATATATATATATATATATATATATATATATATATATATATATATATATATATATATATATATATAAGGGCCTTATCCACCCTCGTATGGCGTATGCATCTCATGGGTGGGGTGCTCCACACGCACAGCTCTCTTGGACTGAGTAGTCAAAAACACTTCGTCTCTTAACTCCTCTTTCTGACAGTCTTCTTCCTCTTAAATTCCGCAGCCCTGCTGCATCTCTTTCGGCCTTCTGTCGATATTTTTACGCCGACTGCTTTTCCGAACTTGCTAACTGCATGCCTCCCCCTCTCCCTCAGCCCTGCTACACTCGACTTTCTACTCCTTATGCAAGAGTCAACCAGCATCTTCATTCGTTTATCCCTTTCATTGTTAAAATCTGGAACAATCTTCCTTCGTCTATATTTCCTTGAACTCTTTTAAGAGTTTATCGAGACACCTCACTGCCCGAAAGTGACCTGTCTTTTGGCCATTTTTCTGTACTATTTTTTATTGGGGAAAAGTTTAGCGGGCATTTTTTCTCTTTTCTTTTTCATTGCCCTTGAGCTGCTTCCTTTGCTGTAAAAAAAAGTAGTAGTAACAGTTTATTATTTTTATTATTATATTATTATTCTTTCACTAATGTTATTATACCTCATGGCATGAAGGCAGCTGATGGTTCCCGGCGTAGACGACGGATTCACTCGGAGTATCTTGCCAAGGTTGGTGTAGGCGGAAAACACCAGCAAATAGCGGAGGACACCTGCGCGGAGGGAAAGTGGCATTTGTTATCTCTGACACTCACGCACACACACACACACACACAGACACACACTACTGTTTTCCGCTCCGGTAGCTCAGTCGGCTAGAGCGCCGCGCTGCAAGGCTTCACGACCAAACAGCAGGCGGTTCGAGCCCTGCTCAGGCCGAATTCGTTCCGTTGACTAGGAGTGGTTACTGTCCCCCCTTGAGCAAAGGGGATGGGGTGTGTGGTGTGTGAGGTCCTGGCAGTGCCCAGAGATCGACTATTATGAGCACTTGCTCACATCGTGAGGGTATCTGCTGGCGAAAGCGAGTCCAACTCGTGATCAGGCTATGGTGAATTACACACACACACACACACACACACATACACATCTGACAGGCTGCGGTTCGAGCCCCGCTCAGGACGGAATCTTTCCTCTGACAAGGACCGGTTACTGTTCCCCCTACACTCCACCAGTCGAAAGTCCTACACCTTGCCAGGCTGCGTTCCGTATTTTCTGTTAAGCCCCGTCTTGCTACACACTACAATTCAAAAGTGGCAGTGTGCACAAAAAGTTGGTCATTCAGTGTTCTTTGAAGTAACACACTCTTACAAGATCACAGGGGAGGTGGTGAAGGAAAGCGACGTGTATGCTGCCCTTGAAATATAACTATGATAATAATCCTTTCCCTTAATAGTTCTGCAAAAAGCTTCCTTTTGCATTGCTTTAACTACTGTCCCGTGAACAGGTTACTGTTGGTCCGAGGGGGCACCGTGTGGAGAGAGAGAGAGAGAGAGAGAGAGAGAGAGAGAGAGAGAGAGAGAGAGAGAGAGAGAGAGAGAGAGAGAGAGAGAGAGAGAGAGAGAGAGAGAGAGAGAGAGAGAGAGAGAGAGAGATTTGATATTGACATTGTTTATTGCTCACAAGTTACAAAAAGAAAATCAGGAATATATTTATGCATATGTGAACATATCGGTCTGATAAGTCGAAACTCTTTTATAGACCACTGGTAGAATTAATAATGAAATTTTAGGAGCAGCTGTAATTGAACATTATAACATTAATTTATACCATTTTAACTTAATCTAAATTATAACATTTAAATCCATACATTAATCATAAACTTACATTTACATTATATAAATCTACACGACTAGATTAGTACATAAATACGTACAGTAAATACACAATAACAGATATATGTACAAATACATTCATACATAACATTCCTGAACATATAAATTTACAATTAAAGATAACTATCTAGCATTTTCTTGTTTAACTTAGACTTAAAACTAGATACAGAACTGGCAGATTTTATATCATGAGGAAGTTGGTTCCAAGACTTTGTACCTCTATAAATAATATTTTTTGTGCAAAAAGATGTCCTACAAAATGGAATTTTAAGATTGTAAGGTCTTCTGTTAGTAAAATTTTGAGTTGTATATCTAAATCCGCAATCAATCGAAAACGTATTTTAGGCATTGTAGACAAATTTATTTGTTTGTAACTGTACAATATCTCGTAATTTTAATAGATTGAAATCTCGAAACTGTGGAGACGTGTGAGCAAAACGACCCTTGTAAGACATGATTCTTAGATTTTTTTTTTTGCAAGACGAAAAGACTATCAATATCAGTTTTAAATGCCCCGCCCCATATAGAGATCCATATAACAAATATGGATATACTAATGAAAAATAAATAAGTTTTAAAGAATCTATATCCAAAAAATCTCATATAATAGAATTTACCAATAAGTCTAGAAATTTTCATTTTGATATCATTTAAGTGTGATTTCCAAGTTAAGTGACTATCAACAACTATTCCCAAAAACTTAGCTTCATTTACTTGAGATAAAGTTACATCATCCATAATGATAGTGATATCATGTGGCAGCTGTATGTGGGAATGATGAACCATGTACTGAGTTTTGTTATAATTCAGAGTTAATTTATTACTACTTATCCACTTAGATAGTTTCACAAGGTCACTATTAACAATATTTTGGATATGTATCAGATTACTGTCTTGAAAGAGAACATTTTATCATCGGCAAAAATAATGAATTTAAGTTTATCACTGCAATGGACAATATCATTTATGAATAATAAGAATAAGATTGGGCCTAATACTGATCCTTGAGGTAAACCAAATTTAACAGGTTTTATGGAAGAAACTATGTTATTATAAATAGTATATTGTTGCCGATTATTTAAGTAGCTTCTAAACCAATCATGAGTTTTTCCTCCGAGTCCATAAACTAACATTTTTTGCAACAAAATTGAGTGTGGAATAGTGTCAAATGCTTTAGAGAAATCACAAACAAACTGTTACCTGAAACATTTTTTGATCTATGGTATCGTAAATATTCTGACAAAGTTATTGTACAGCTAAATCGGTTGAAAATTTAGGAAGAAATCCGTATTGGCAGTCTGTTAATAGAGAATGTAGATTTAGATAATTCATTACTCTACTAGCAACTATTTTTTCAAAGATTTACTAAATGTCAGTAATATTGATATTGGCCTATAGTTAGTGAACGCTGATTTTTTACCTTTTTTTATACACTGGGATGACTTTTGCTACTTGGAGTGGCTTTGGAAAGTAGCCCTCAGCAAATGACTTGTTAATTATATGCACAAGGTAGGCTGAAACTTCAGTTGAAAATCTTTTGATAATTTTGATACAGATGTCATCATGACCAGGACATGCCACCCAAGTTCCTTTATAATATTAGTTACGTCGGTCAGGGCTGTTGGCTCAAGGTCAAGTGAATACTGAACAGGTTCTGGAAGGTAATTTTCAAAAGAATGTGGGGTACGTCGTATATTCTCAGCCAGCTCAATAGGAATACTTCAAAAATAATCGTTGAAAGTCTCAGCTATTTCAAAAACATCCGTTAGATCTTTGTTACTGAGTGAAAATGAGGTTGCATGATTAGATTTATTTTTACCAAGTAGATCATCAACAGTTTGCCAAATTGTTTTTGCATTCCCTGTATTTTCATTTAATCTCGTATTTACATACTTTTCTTTGCTGTCTTTATAACGGATGTTAACATATTGCGATATTTTGTGAAATGGCGTTCATATATGAGGGGCCATTTAGCACACAATCTCTGTAGTCTGTTTCTTTCCCTTATGGATGTTTTGATTGCCGGAGTTATGTAAGGTTTACCTAAATGTTTGTCCTTAATCACATATTCTTTAGGGGAAATTATGGTTATATAGATATTGAAATGTACTCATATAATAATTATGTATCGTAATCACCATCAACAGTAAGATCACTTACTCCCATGTCCCTCTATAGTTAGTTAGATCAGCTTTAAATCTGGTAATTGATTCCTCAGAGAAATTTCTTTTAATTATTTTGGTGGTATTATGAGATTTGTTATTAACATGAAATGAGCTGAAAACTGGGAAATGATCGGTTATGGAAGAATACAAGATGCCACCTGTCTGATGGTTTTGCGAATTATTTGTCCAAATGTGATCAATTAATGCTGCAGTAGTTGTTGTTACACGGGTTGGTTTAAGTAAAGTAACAGAAAAATAATGGGCATAAAATAGGTTGACAAAGTTTTGTACAGGATTTAAGTTATGTTTTAACAAGTATATATTGAAATCACCCAAAATATAGCAAGGAGTACTAACCTCAGTTACCTGTTCCAAGATATACTGAAGTGAAGTTAAGAAATCATCAATATTATTATTTGGTGGTCTATATATAATTCCAACTATAAAAATGGCGGGTTTTGTGAGGCAGATTGTATGTGATTTACCTGAAATGTAACATTTTCACACAGATGGCCATGAACTTTATTATGTAGATCGATAGCCACACCACCACCGGCGGTGTCTTTATTGTTAAAGTAGGCAGATTATTCCCTTCGATTATAAAGGCTGGAAATATTGTCATTTAATCTTGTTTCACATAATCCGATAACGTCGAAACTAATACCCAAAGTATCCAAACACTGATCAAATAATGAATCAAGGTGAAGTGGAACACATGCTTATGTTAAACGACAACAGATTGAGGTTGGTATCTGAGAGGTGCAACTGAGCATCAGAGTCAGTAAAGTGATAGTCACAATTAAATTCATTCGGATAAATATAAACAGTTTATCATCGGAAAAATTACTATCATCATCTTGAAAGGGATTAAACAACATTCCATTAATAACATCTATAGGGTAATTATGGTGATCATCACAAAAAAGGTTCACAAAGTCTACATCACTATCATTTTGAAATGGAAAAGTATTAAAGTCACTGAAAATTATAACAATTTATACATTCATGACTTGGATCTGGAGCACTCAGCATTCTATTTCTTGGATCCTTTTCCCTTCCTCTTGGAGGCGCCCTTACCTGCAGAGATATCTGCAGCAGCCTCCGGAGCAGAGGCGACACTTATGGCTCCCCTAGTCCCAGCTGAGCCAGTGATGGCTGCTTCACCAAGTTCACCGACCCGGCCACCAGCAGCAACACCACCACCAGAGACGGCTCCACTAGTTCTGATGAGTGATGTCCACCGGCTTCAGGATCGCCAACCCTTCCACGTCCAACTGAAGCAGTAGACTCACCAGTGCCGTTTCTTGCTTCACCATCACCGGCGCCGACACTGCGGCGGGTGCCGAGACCACCACAGAAGCCACTACTCCGGCCGAGCCCACTGCTAGTTGCCGGGCGTTCTTTAATAACAAGCTTGGTGTGGTTAAACTACGCAATTTTGCCTTCACTCTTGGCTTGCTTGAGTAAAGGCAATTTTGCTCGCCTTTTTTCCTGTGAAGCTGGGCACACGTCTCCGTATACAAAGATTCCTGCTCCACGTAGTTTTGCTGCGTTCCGAAGGACCGCCTCGCGATCACCGAATCTCCGGAAGTGAGCGATGGCTGGCCGAGGTTGATTGTCGCGCCGTTGTCCAATCCGGTGAACCCGCTCCAACTCGATATCAGGTAGTTGAAGCTTCTCTTAAAACAGCTTTGAAACATGGACGGCGGACTGCTCCCAGGTCTCACCTTGAGATTCCTCAAAGCCGGATATTTTGACATTCTTGCGGCGACTATAGTCTTCTTGGTAATTGCATCGTTCTTCTAATTTTTGAATTGTTTTCTCACTAGCAGGAGATCATCGGGCAGTTTCTTCATTAACTCTTTTTGCTCTTCTTATTACTTAATAGCTGCTTCATTTGGTGCTGCATGTCCGCCACTTTGCCCTGAGTGAACTCTTAACTTCTAGTCGACTTCTGGTCGAGCTCGAGCGAAAACTACTGAAGCTAGGAAGGCGTGATTGGTGGCAAATGAAAGCTCTTTAAATACATATTAATAATCAGAAAACAATTGGAAAGCATTAAATAAAAAAAATATAAGCAAAAAACTAGGACGTGTCCAAATCGCGGCAAAAGGGCCGAAAAACAGGCTATTTTGTGACGGCTCGACGACAAACTTGAAATCAAGCTATCAAACAATCCTTCGAGTTGGTCAAACTACATTGCCAAGAGGGGCAACATGCCAAATTACATCCTTCTAGAGGCAATAGCAAGGCCACACTAGACAAAAACGGCAAAGTGTCTGGAGTTCGTCAAAATCGCTCTCGACAGGGTTTACCTTTTGAGCTCTAGCGACGAAACTACTGGGAGTAGGGAAATGCTATGCACCATATTGGAAAGCACCTTGGCAGGGCTAAATCATCTGTTAAATAAGGCTTTTGAAATTCTCAAAAAAAAAATAAGTGGGTTTCAAAGTTGGAAACTCAAGAATAGTTTTTTTTTTCCCTGAGTGTTTTTTTGCGATTTTATTCGATTTTTTACCCTTTTGAGTCGTTTCTTGAGACAAAATATAGCCCCTTCATTATGCCGTCGATTGATACCTAAAACATTACTCTAGCCCCAGAAATAAGGGAGTTATGGCGATTCGCACAAAAGCGGTTGATTTTTCAAAATTCGCGGCTTTATGACAAGGCTGGGGCAAGTGTCCGTTCCATAGTATAGGGTTCACTGCTATAGCCAATCAGCTACACTCTCCCAGTCTCCCTACAAACTTCCTACAATGCCCTATATTGATGTACATGTAGAGGGTTTGTGAGGACTTGTAGTTACAAAAATGTATGCTTAAAAAGTTGTAACTTACAAAATCTTTTGTAGAATCCATCCCTGCCTTATATCACGGCGTCCAGCCTTGACCATCCCTGCCTTATATCACGGCGTCCAGCCTTGACCATCCCTGCCTTATATCACGGCGTCCAGCCTTGACCATCCCTGCCTTATGTTATATCGCGGCGTCCAGCCTTGACCATCCCTGCCTTATGTTATATCGCGGCGTCCAGCCTTGACCATCCCTGCCTTATATCACGGCGTCCAGCCTTGACCATCCCTGCCTTATATCACGGCGTCCAGCCTTGACCATCCCTGCCTTATATCACGGCGTCCAGCCTTGACCATCCCTGCCTTATATCACGGCGTCCAGCCTTGACCATCCCTGCCTTATGTTATATCACGGCGTCCAGCCTTGACCATCCCTGCCTTATATCACGGCGTCCAGCCTTGACCATCCCTGCCTTATATCACGGCGTCCACCCTTGACCATCCCTGCCTTATATCACGGCGTCCAGCATTGACCATCCCTGCCTTCCATTCTTGCTCCAACCTTGGTTGAGTACGGACCTCCGCTCGCTCCTCCTGCATTCTACCTGTGGTTCAAGTCTTCGAGACTTCACACACAGCTGTTGTCTGCTGGAGTCTGAACTGCGCCAGCAAGCCCTTGTTGCTGCACCCACCTTCTATCGAGGCATTGCCTGCCTTGATGGATAACTCCGAGTCCGGGGCTTCTACACTCGAGAATGACCTCGCCATGTCTGACGAGGACGACTCACCCGCAGTGAACCACTGTCCCGAGCTGCCGAACCTTGTCTCCCACCTGTCGTCGCCCACTCCCAGCCATGGTAAACCGATCACCACCAAACGGCCCGCAGACGACTCACACGACGAAGCCACTGAGGACTGCCTCCGCCCTCTGGCCAAGACTGCAAAAAGTGCCCCCACGGGTGGTGACACGACTCCTCCTCTGCCTCTTCCTGTTGCCTCGACCCCTGCCGCCTCCCGGACATCCGCCAACCTCCCAGCTTTCGCCCCACGAGACACGTATGTCAAGCTATCCTTCCCTGGCAACCCGTCCACCGACACGAAGCTCCGATGGTTGTCGGAGGTTACTAAAGCCTTCCACCTCCAGCGGTATATGGCCGAGGTCAAGATGGCTGCCGTCACCTCCAGGTTTGTTTACATCTCCCGGCAGCGAACTGGCATCATCTCCCGCTGGGGAGTTCCTGTCGCTGCCTCTCACCCCCATGGACTTACCTGACAGGCCTCGCAAGTTCCCCAGCTACATCCTTACCCGTTACCCTGTTGTCGTGGACCCGCGTCTTGCTGAGGGTCACCAAGGCGTTTACTCGGCAAGACGCTACATCCAAAACGGCTCCCCCATTAACAGGATTGTTGTCGTGTGGAGCCTTCCTGACCCGCCTCCACCCACTATGGCCTTCGATTTCCTTCCATGCCTGCCCCCCTGTGAGGTGAGTAAGGCCATATCTCCAGGTACTGCTCTGCCTCACCGAAGTGTGCCTGGTGTGCTGCTGCTCACGACACGAGGACATGCCCGGTCAAGAACGAGAGTTCCCGCCCAGCTGCTTCCACCTCCTCCGATCTTCAACCACCAAAGGATGTGTCCCTCTGGAAGTGCCCACGGTGCCTTCAGCCGGGGGTTAACGTGTGGCACGGCTGTGCTCGGCGCCAGGCCCCGCTTCGTTCCTCCTCGACAGCGTCACCACCACCACCTCTGCCACCGCTATCTAATAAAACTGCTGACCCCACTGACTCTGCCTCTCCACAGGATGTGGCACTTCGCAAGGCCATTTCTTCCCTCCAGGCTCGTGTCACTACTATGGAGGACCGTTTCTCCGCCCTCGACGCCAGGATCAACGAGCTGGTTGCCGCCCATGCAGCTACTGCCTCCAAGCTCAACACCATGGTCGAAGCTCAGGAGGCCGTCGTCACCGCAGTCTCCTCCCTCACAGAAAAAATGGATACCATCTGTGCTCGACTTGAGAAGCTCTACCAGACACCTCCTGCTTCTACCATGTCTCCCTCAGGTTGCTCGTCTACCTCCACTTCTCACCGGGTAAGATTCGACGCTAATTTCCAACTTGATATCATATCTTGGAATGTTTGTGGCATCACCAACCACGCCAAGCTTGCCCAGCTCAAGGCCTATGTGTATCAACACCATCCAAACGTCATTTTGCTACAGGAGGCATTTCCAGGTCGGCCGCTCCCCGCTGGGCAAGCTCCTCCTTTCACAGGGTACGTTCCATACGTCCACATGGTAAGGAATGGCCTCCTGACGTACATTCATTGTTCCTTGCCGCACATCTACAAATCCTGACACGACCTTTCAGCTCTTTGAAATCACACTTGGGAGTGGCGTCCTTCAGATATGCAATGTGTACTCTGCCCCTGCTCGCCTCAACCTTGCAGCTCTTCCACCTCCTACGGTGCGCGGTATGATATATCTCGGGGACTTCAACGCGAGGCATCCCGACTTAGGTGATCGATCTGGGTGCACAAACTACCCTGGACTACGACTCCTGTCTTACATCCGAAGGCATCATCTGACGCCCTGGGACACCGGGGGCGCCACTCACTCCCGGGGTGGTACGCTGGATCACGTCCTCACCTCTGGCCTGGTAACATTTCAGGTCCAATATTCCTCTGTGCCGGCTTGATTTTCTGACCACGTTGCCCTTCGGTTTTGTTATTCTCTACCTTCTTTGTCAACCAATTCTGCCTCTCGACTACGAATCAATGTGCCCCCTAAGTATTGCCCGACATTTATCGCCTATATAACCCACATGTTGCCTACCTTTAACGTTACTTCACCTGATCAGTTATATTCCGCTCTTGTCTCTGCCACCCATGACTTTCACAGGTTGTATATCTCACGGCCACACCTCCAGCGTCGCCCTGCTGCTCACCCCTGGACATTAGACTTGCGCATTCAAGAGGCAAGGGAAGAAGCTGAGCGTGCTGGTCTTCTGTTTCAAGCAAACCCTACTCCTGAGCTGCTCCGTCGATACCAAGAGTCAAGGGACGCTCTTGTGGCATTACAAGAGTGCGTCATTACAGAGTCCTGGCGGAAGTTCACAGACAGCATTAACCAGCAGACGAGTGTGGCCTCCATGTGGCGCCTCATCCGTCGGGTGGTTAAGAAGACTCCCTCAACTGCCCTTCATCACACTCCCGCCGCCTACGCGCAGCAACTAGTCGACACATGGTCGGAACAGTCTAACCCTGCCAGCCTTCCCGCCTACATACATGACGCCCTCTCCTCCCGTGCTACTGTCCGACGGCTCCGTCTCATGTCAGCCTTATTGCACCCGGATGACGACGAGTCCGTGCCGATCACCGCCGGTGAGCTGCGCCGTGCTCTCTCTAGAGGTAAAGCTTCGTCTCCTGGTGATGATGGTATCACTTACACAGTACTACGCCTGCTGCAACAAGTTCCCGGGAACCCTCTGCTTCTACTCTACAATCTTTGCCTTCGCGACGGTTGTGTACCACAAGCCTGGACCAGCAGCACCATCATACCCATCCCCAAGTCAGATAAAGCAAAGTTCAGACCCATTTCCCTCACTTCTTGTTTCTGCAAAGTTATGGAACGAGTCTTACTTAAGGAAGCCTGCTGCCTACCTCCACGTGGTGATGCCCGTCCTCTCTCCCTGCCCTGCTACCTCTCCAGAGTCCGCTCCGCCGCCTTTCTTCCTGCACGGCGTCGTAGGGTTACAGAGAGGCCTCACAGCATCACCATCAACCACTACGAGGCCGTCTGCCGCCACAAGTACTCGTACCGTCGCCGTGGCCTCATGGTTCGGAGACACAATGTTGTTTCCGCACGTCTGCGGTTGGGCTACCGTCCACCGTGGCAAGTCGCCGGAGTGGAGAGGGAGCCTGTGTTCACCGAATGTCGCCTGTGCCGCTCACCACTGTCAAACACCATCGAACACTACTGCCTGGCCTGCCCCACTGTTCGTGGATTGCTACCCCAGGGACAGCCGCTGGATGCTGTCTGCCGCCACCTCCTTGACCACGACTCTCTTGATGTAATCCTGGTGCGCCACCCTCGATTTGGGGGGGTTTTCATAGTTGTGTGTGTGTGTGTGTGTGTGTGTGTGTGTGTGTGTGTGTGTGTGTGTGTGTGTGTGTGTGTGTGTGTGTGTGTGTGTCCATTGGTTTAGCTAAAATCTGCCCTTGATCACAATTGTATTTAACTGATCTTGTACATAATGTCTGAGGCTATTGCCTAATAAATTTATCAAACAACAACAACAACATCCCTGCCTTATATCACGGCGTCCAGCCTTGACCATCCCTGCCTTATATCACGGCGTCCAGCCTTGACCATCCCTGCCTTATATCACGGCGTCCAGCCATGACCATCCCTGCCTTATATCACGGCGTCCAGCCATGACCATCCCTGCCTTATATCACGGTGTCCAGCCATGACCATCCCTGCCTTATATCACGGCGTCCAGCCATGACCATCCCTGCCTTATATCACGGTGTCCAGCCTTGACCATCCCTGCCTTATATCACGGCGTCCAGCCATGACCATCCCTGCCTTATATCACGGTGTCCAGCCTTGACCATCCCTGCCTTATATCACGGCGTCCAGCCATGACCATCCCTGCCTTATATCACGGTGTCCAGCCATGACCATCCCTGCCTTATATCACGGCGTCCAGCCATGACCATCCCTGCCTTATATCACGGCGTCCAGCCTTGACCATCCCTGCCTTATATCACGGTGTCCAGCCATGACCATCCCTGCCTTATATCACGGCGTCCAGCCTTGACCATCCCTGCCTTATATCACGGCGTCCAGCCTTGACCATCCCTGCCTTATATCACGGCGTCCAGCCTTGACCATCCCTGCCTTATATCACGGTGTCCAGCCTTGACCATCCCTGCCTTATATCACGGCGTCCAGCCTTAACCCACAAAACATAATCATTGCCTTCCAGTAAACACGTAGCAGGTGCGACTCCATTCGTCGGGACGCACCCGATGCTGTGTGGCTGTGGTGCTGGCTCGGGTACAATGATTTGAAATAGCTCAGTGCATGGGCACGATGTACACATAAGTTAATTAGCACTTTCATCCTTCTTCCATTTTTGCTGGCAATTTCTGGACCTCCTTTCTTTTATTTGTATTTCCTCCTGATTATAGACTCAACTCTTTCAAGAAGTTAAGTATCAATTGATTCGAACAGAAACTGACACGCTCGGCTACTCTTCCTGTCCTTGTATGCTGAAAGAGCACCGATTCTATTTTTTTCGTTTCTCTATTGAGCTGCTTCCTCTGTACAAAAAAACAATAAACTATGCAGCAAGCCAAGCTGAAGCATAGTTTAGCTGCTATCAACTGAGGGAGCATAAACCATTAAGATAAGTATAGAACACTTGGGGTCTGCCAAACACACCCACTAAGACAGTCATCAAGAGGCGAGAGGGGAGGTGCGGGTGGGCGGCGCGGCGAGGCTTACCTTTGGGCAGACGCCGATTACCAGTGTAGACGAGCCACATGTCGACGAGGGATGCGCAGACAACGAGTACCACCAGGAACATAAGGAAGCCCCTGGGGAGTCATAAGCACAAAATTATTTTCTCATTTAATATAAAAGCTTTTCATATAAAAAGGGGCAGAAGTAAAAAAAACTGCCGTTTCAAGTTTAAAGATATGTATGTTGGGAAAACACAAACAATTAGATAATCCTGGGTGAAATTCGCTCCAGGCAATAAGCTTTTTAGTCTAAAAAAAAAATAAAAAAATTAAAAAAATCCATATAAAAAAACAAAAATCAAGTGAAATAATGCACTGTAATAATAATGCGCTTCGGACAACAAATGTTTCACTAGACAGCCAGCCAGAGAGCCAGACGGAAGTGAAGTGTTTGAAAAACAAGGTAACATATTTATAAGTTCTTTACCGCTGTGTATTTAAGGCGGAGTGTTTTCAATCAGTGCGACTTCCTCGTCATGTCGCATTTAAAGAGTCATGGACATTGGCCACATTTGTTCAAAGAGAAAATTCAAAAGTGCCCACAGAGAAATGGAGAGGCTTGGCACCACTATAATGGATAAAAGGAAACTGCAAATGGATAAGAAATTGATAATTATTAAGTAAAGGCAGCTGAAATCAGTAAATGACAATGGTCAGGGCGCATATAAATGAGGGAGGACAACAGAGGGACAAAAAAATGATAGACTGGGAAGTAATTGATATAAAAAGGCCTAACGAAACACCACTCAGAAGATGACATGAAATCAGTAAGCGTATTAATGGAAACGCTTGCCCTGTGTCCTGGAGTGTAAAGATCCGGACTGTTGCTTCTGCTGCTGCTGATAATAATGGTGATTATAATGATGATAAAGATTCATAAACGAAGGCAATAAAAGGTGAACTCATCATAAAAGCAAGCAGGTATTAGACAAAGCGTAGATACATAGTATGGTGCCCGGAAGCAGCCGCGACGTGAAGCAGCTTCACGATGAACGGCCTCAAAGGGGCACCACCTTCCATCACGGCCACGTCACAGGAAACCTGCCTATATAATAATGCTGGACCGCATCGGAGGCAGACTCCCGCTGCCACACTCACAGGCACCGCCTCACTCAGGGACTGGAACACTCCACATTCATACAGCCCAAAGCACACACTGCTCGGACTCCACGGTCGGCTCACAACGTAGCCCGCAGCATGTCATTCGCAGGGCGATCACACTTCCTGCTGAAACGCCTACTCGATCTACTGTTCCTCACTCGGCATTTTCACGATTAGGCAGACCGGCTGATGTAACGCAGTTTCGGCTTCACCGTCGAGTCGACGGTTTACCATATTGTCATAATATGAATTAAGTGGTGCCAGGTGTTTGTGTATGTCATAGTTACTCGGTTTTTCTATATACTATCCGTGAGTGTTAATAAATCCACATTGGTGACCCCGAAGTGACTGTGCGCACGAACAGTGATCGACAGTATGACGGCTGAACGGTTACGACTACTGTCGCTTCATCACAACATGAAGGACTGCTGGCAACGTGTCGAAGGCTACCTAGCAAGCACCTCTGCGGAAGAGCAAGAAAATTTCAACCTTGCGCTAGGTGCCTTACCTACAGAGGTAGCCACACTTGTGCGAGACACCAGCGTCGAACAGTTTCGCCGCTTCAAGACCACCTTGTTGAACGCTTATCGACGACAGGACCGCAATCATCCAGTTATTGCAAACAGTCACTTTGGGTGACATGAGGTCCTCTATGCTGTGGCAACATATGCATCTCATCAACATTAGGTGCACAACTACCCTCCCCCAAACAATTCTCTGATCCATGTTTCTGCAAATGCTGTCAATGGAGGTAGGAATGAGGCTTACATCTTTTGATTTCAACACCACTGACACCTTTTACGTCTCTGCAGCGAACCGAGTGGTCTCCCAGTTAGCAGGCCTGGCTCACTCCACCACCACAAACATGTCGGCTAATTTAATACAAGTTTAATACAAGTTTCGAAACTAAATCCACAGCCAACAAGCGAGTGCTACCATGATGGCCCACCAGCGGCTCCACCACATAGCGCTGCAACCTCAGCGATGTTACCGTTGATAATGAGGTTTCAGGCCTTGCTCTCGATGTTTGGTAACAAAGAAGATCACGGATCGCCAGTCCCTCGACGCCAGTATAAATGCAGAGCTGAAACTTCAAGCATGCAGCTTCGCCACATCTTGCAACACCTGGACGCCATGGAGGAGCATTTGCACAGGTTTCATTTTAGTGGTTCGCATCACCCGGACGAGGTGCAACCTGCCAATCGTCGTTTGGCCCGTCCAACGCTGAATAATGCAAGTACCATGCTACTTAGGGTGCTGGAGCCCGGCAGTACAGACCACCATTTATGTGGTCGGGAAGCGAAATGGGCAGGGGCAAGAGCAGACGAACTCCCCACAGGCACCTGTGTTTTTACTGCTAGTGCAGGCCCAGTGTTTTGGAAAGAATTTGATGAACACAGGAGAGTCTGTTAACATTCTTCCTCAGGTCCAGGACAGCTGCGGGCTAAAACAACCCTCGTTCGACCTCCTTCCCGCCAACGGCACAAATCTTTGCTTTCCAAACTTTCCTCCTACGGCTTCTATCCCTCTCACTGTACTTTCATCTCTAATTTCCTTTCTGGCCCTTCTATCTCTGCTGTGGTAGACGGTCACTGTATTTCCCCTAAACTTATCAACAATGGTAATCCACAGCCCACAGGGCTCTGTCCTATCACCCACCCTCTTCCTGTTATTCATCAATGGTCTTCTTTCCACAACAAACTGTCCTATCCATTCTTACGCCAATGAGTTTACTCTCCACTACTCAGCATCTTATGATAGAAAACTTTCCCAACAGGAGCTACAATCATGATTCCAGGCCTGAGGCTGCAAAACGCTTATCCTCCAACCTTACCATAATTTCCGATTTGGGCAAGAAGAACTTTGTGTCTTTCAACGCCTCAAAAACTCAGTTTCTCTACCTCTCAACTCAGCACAATCTTCCAAACACCTCACTGTGTAAGTGTATATTATAATGTACATGTGAATGTGTGGATGTATGTCGCAACGCCATGGCACAGCCGCCGTCAGTGCATAGGTTGTGCTTAGGAAGTGTTCCTTGCCGTGAGAACGGTGCTGATTCATCAAACCTGCTACACCGGAGCCACTCCTGCACCCGGAAAGACCGGCAGAATTTAGCGGGCGGCGGGCGAGAGCAGAGGACTGCTCGGGGGTGTGCGTGACTCTTGTGCGTGACTCCTCCATACTATAGTTAAGACTGTGAATATAGTTACAAAGCCACAACTGTTTTAATTACATGAGAGAGAGAGAGAGAGTAAATTAAGTGAACTCAAAGTGAACTTATAACGGCTACCGCTCGGCCAACACATAACACACATCACTTAACTAAAAGGCTATTGTGTTGTCTCACGACTTCTATCAACTGGAGAAAGCAGGCAACGGTACACCGGACCTGACGTGAGATAGCAGTTCGCGCCTTAATCAAAAACACACACAAAAAAACAGCTATCAAAAAGGCTAACAACTGTTCTTCGACAACACTCAGCTGTCATCTCCTTCCACACTAAACATCCTCGATCTATCCTTAACTCAAAATCTCAACTGGAAACTCCATAACTTCTCTCTTACTAAGTCAGCTTCCTCGAGGTCGGGTGTTCTGTAACGTCTCCGCCAGTTCTTTTCCCCCTTTCAGATGCAATCCATATACAAGGGCCTTGTCCGCCCTCGTATGGAGTATGCATCGGACGTGTGGGGGCTCCACACACAGTTATCTTGGACAGAGTGGAGTCTCATCAGCTTCCCCCCTCTAACTGACACTCTTCTACCTCTTAAATTCCACCGCAGTGTTGCCTATCTTTCTACCTTCTATCGATATTTTCATGGTGACATCTCCTCTGAACTTGCTTACTGCATGCCTTCCTCCCATCAAGCGGCCCCGCTGCACTCGACTTTAAACTCTAGCTCATCCCTACACTGTCCAAAACCATGTTGCAAGAGTTAACCAGCATTTACACTCTTTCATCCCCTTCACTGGTAAACTCTAGAACAGCCTTCCTTCATCTGTATTTCCACCTACCTACGACTTGAACTTTTTCAAGAGGTGAGTATCGAGACATCTCTCCTCCCGTAATTGACCTTTCTTTTGACCACTCTTTTAAACTCTTCTTTATTTGGGCAGTAATTATCGGGCTTCTTTCCCATTGTTTCTTTTTTTTTTCTTGAGCTGCTTCCACCAGTGTAAAAAACAAAATAAAATATAATAAAATAAGATAATAGCGGAACACTATTGCGACGTGCGGCACAGAGCAAATCATGCTGGACTTCGGCCCGGCACGAAAGTTTCCGTGGGACTTTGTTATTCCTGAAGTTACTCAACCCATCCTGGGGTACAACTTCCTGACATATCATAAAGTACTACTTGACCCTAGCAGCCACTGTTTACGTCACAGGCATCCCGCATGGCTATTGCTAGTAATGTCGCCTGGTGTGAGAGTCATCGTATTACTTTCATTCATGCCATTACGGAGTATGCAAACCTTCTCCGAGATTTTCCTACCCTTACAAATCCTCTTGCATAACGACCAGCTATTGTTAATGGCGTATTCCATCACATGGATACGACCAGCCCGCCAGTCTACGAGCGACCACGACGCCTGCCTCCTCACCGACTCTGAGTAACGAAGGCAGAGTTTGATTTTCTTCTTAAGGGGGATATTATTCAACCCTCGCGGAGCTATTGGGCGTCACCGCTCCCTATGGTTCCTAAACCGTCTGGAAAGGAATGGCGTGTGTGTGGGGATTATTGAGCCTTAAACAGAGTGACCGTTCGGATAGGTACCCTATTTCACACAAATAATTTTCACTTGTTAGCTGTTCTCACGGCAAGGAACACTTCCTAAGCACAACCTATGCACTGATGGCGGCTGTGCCATGGCGTTGCGACATACATCCACACATTCACATGTACATTATAATATACACTTACGCAGTGAGGTGTTTGGAAGATTGTGCTGAGTTGAGAGGTAGAGAGACTGAGTTTTTGAGGCGTTGAAAGACACAAAGTTCTTCTTGCCCAAATCGGAAATTATGGTCCGGGTTGATGGGTGGTCTTCAGGACAGCATGTGGGTAGTCTTAGGCCACTCGGCGGTGACTGAAAAATCTCAGGTGGTTAGCGGCGAATTCGAACCCGCATCATGGACAACGCGGCGGAGTGCGGGGCCGACAAGCTAACCACTCAGCCACCGCCTCCTTACAATGCACATAAAGCAAAAAAAACTTCGTGTGTAAAATTTCCATTACAACCCAAGCACTATTAAAAAACGCAGACTTCTACCTTCAATGGATAACATCTCCCTGAATTTCCTCTCCTGGTTCATTATAATTATTACTAATCAAACTTTTAAACAAGAGCAAGAATGACTCACATGAAGCCGATGTCCGGGGTAGTAAATTCCACCTGAGGGTTCAGCACAGCGCAGGAAGACACGTCGGGATAGACGCCCTGAGGCAGCAGCAGCTTGGTGAGAGAATCCTGCCGACACAACAGTGATGGTATCAGGCGTGGCGCAAGTTGTGGTCAGTCCTTGACGTTCTCTTGCATGCATCACTGTGTATTACTTACACATAACGTTCATCAATTAAAATGACATTTTAGTTACTCATCATTCTTATTTTCATTATCCTAATCACCAATGTCACAATAATGCTAAAACTATTACCACTACACCAGGAGGCGCGTCGCTTCACTCACCCACCGACTCCTCCCCAGACGATCAGCCCGGCCAAGCCTCCACGCAGCTGCCCTTCCTACTCTTGCCCCTTACAAGAATCGATCGACTTTCCTCAGCTATGAGTTACGTGGGCGTCCCTTTGGTCTCCTTCGCTCAGGATTGTCTCAAACAGAAACAAACATATGAGCAACATCGACGTCCGGGAGGCTCGCCACGTGCCCGTATAGGCGGAGTTAGCGGTCACGGACTAAGCCGATAACAGCCCTCGATTCAGTTTCATGCAGGAAGTAGATGCTGGTTCGACACGGAAGTCATGGCAGCTATACCTAATGATCAAACGAAGGCCCTCGGTACCATAAACATCAACACGCGTCCCCAAATAGCTACCCAATGTCTCAGCCATACAGTAAAACAGGGAGCACGTTACTTTAAGATTCGACTATTTGTCCGCCTCTACAGATATCGACAACGCCATATACTCATGTTGAGCGAGTCCATAACACCGTGGACCAGGCCAATCCGCCGAATGACTTAATGAGTAATCTAGATTAGTGATGTGACAAATGTTCCCTATTTATGTCACCACTTTGCTTCATTAACATTCACATCGTATGTATATTTCTACACTTCCATTTTTACGACAATGTATACAGTTTATTCTGATGATGTGGCAAAACAGTGAGACGTTTCAACGCTATGCCCGCTCATCCCTCTCGACGGTTAGTTGATTCGCAGCTGTCACGACTTACACACTCATTTGGAACGCCTCTTACTTGTCTCTAGCAATAAGAACCTACTAGTGTTGAGCCGAGTTTCCTTCCAGACCTTCGGGGAAGCCTGCTGCGGGATACTACAGATCCTCAGACTGCTACAGCAGCCGCAACACACCACATGACGCAAAAGAGATCGGCGTTTCCACCCATGAGCAGTTCATGAGTGGCATGACACCCGCCCCGCTGCCGCTCATTGCCAACCCTACCACCCCAGGATTACAGTGCTCCATGCGTGCCTTCTAGTGCAGCCTCAGTGCCAGTATAGTGTGTGTGTGCACTCTACAGTGTTTCAGTGCTCGTTTGCGGTGCCTGTGCCCCTCCAGAGGCTCAGGAGGCACGTCTCTTTGCCCTCCGTGAGCCCCCTGCACGCTCGCACGCACACATTGGCAGTACCCATAGATTGACGATAAAGAGTACTTGCTCGGGAGGGTACCTGCTGGCGATTACGAGTCCTACACGTGATCAGGCCGTGACGAATTGCACTCATTCGATGCCACACACCGACTGGACCGTGCACTAAGCCATGGACCCCCATCCCGACGGCCCTGCCGACGGTGACTCATTTCAGGAGTCTACTGCAGCTTAAGCAGAGGGCGCATTGGGCGGTATAAAGGACGGTGTGTCAGATTACGGCTCTTCACTAATTCTTCAACCTTACTGCACACAGACCGCGACAGGCTCAGTTACATCTCATCAAATACCTGAAGCAGACTCGTCTACAGGCGGACACAAGGAGACGCCAGGAAGACGAGGCACGACGCCGGGAAAAGGAACAGAAAGAGCAAGCTCGTTGCACAGCCTTACTTCAGCTGCGGACCCCCCCCCCCCCCCCCCCCGGTGCTGCCACCACGTCTCCAGACACGCCACCCACTCCGTCCGCCTCTCCTCCACAAATGCAACCTTTCCGATCTTTAGCGAATGGCAACGTCGCTGGGACGACTCCGCAACTATGGTCGACCTGTCGAAGCTTCCCAGGGAGAAGCAGCTCATACAGATGAGGATGTGCCTTACTCTAGAGACGCAGAGGATATTGGAGCCCACTCTCATCATCTCTACGGACACCGACAAGACCGTGGAAGAGTTTTTCGATTCTCTAAAGGCACACATAAAGAGTCTACGCAACGAGGCTCTATGTCGCAGAGAACTTTTAAGTTGCAAACAGAAGGAAGATGTTCGCCTAGGACACTCCCCAGCCAGCAAAAAAATGTGGGCCCCATATGGGTTTGTGAGTGGGCGGAGTTGGGCCCATGTAGCCCATGTGGGCCCTTTGTGGGCAATATGTGGGCAATGTTTATAAGCATGGGTCTGAAGTAGGACCCATATGGGCAATGTGGGCCACTTTGGATCAGCTGTCAGGAGTGTTCTGAAATGTATTTTGTGAATTTTCTCTAATTTTAAAGGTCATTATAGTTTCGAAGCCTGAAAAGCTGAAATAAAACTTCATTATTGATCTGGATAGCACATTATTTTGTTACAAAGCTGTTTAGTCCGGCCGAGGAAAAGGCGCAAACAATAAAGAGTGAGGAGATGACAGACGATGATTGTGGTGTTCCAGGTGTAAAGAGTAGTGTGTATTTTGTGTATTGTTCGTATGTTTTTGTTTTGTCTTTTACGGCAGCTGCCGTTTCAAAGGCCTGACTCATGAGGAATCTTGAGTCACCTGTAACATCAAGATCAAGATCAATAATATTCAAAATGGAGCGGAGAGGGAAGAAGGACGGACCTGATTCACCTGATTTAACGACGATTTTGCTACTCTTCTGACCCTAGTTTTAGCTGTGAGTAAGCCTACTTACTCTTGAAGATGCCTGTGAGCACCTGTGGCATGTGTGAGAGTGGTGTGGCCACCATGTGGAGTGGAGTGGCGTGTGAGAGGCGTGAGCTTTGGTTTCCTGTGTTGGTATCAAGACCAACTCGAAACTTGGAAAACAGGAACCTTGTGCACCTGTGTGACGAGAGGATGAAACTGTTGAACGCGTGGTACTGGAATGTGAGAAGTATGATAGAGAGAAGGGAGATGATGAGAGTAGTTCTGTAAGAACTGGGATGTATTAGTGAGAATGAAATGGTGGAAAGAGCAGGTAGAAATGGATGGTGTTGCTGCTGGGACTATGTGGGGAGACGACTGAAAAGATGATTGTGGCAGTGAAGGAGTACTTGGAGAGAAAGTGGTGCTCCAGGTTAAGAGAATATATTGTGTATGCTGTGTATTGTTCGTATGTATTTTTCGGTATTATTATCGCAGAGGTCAGAATAGGATTTTGGGGTTGAAAATACTTTTTTCTGATAGATTTCGATGTGCTGATTATAAATATGGCAATTTTTTTCCATCGCAATTTTTTGCCTCCCCCCAGCCCCCTACACTTTAGGTAAAGTTAGGTTAGGTGGGTTAGGTTAGGTTAGTTTTGGTTACGTTAGGGGGTGGGAGGGGATTTTTTTAATTGAAAAAATAAAAATATATAAATGTTTTTTTCCTTCCCCCTTTAATTTAGGTTAGGTTAGGTAGGTTAGGTTTGGTTAGGAGGGGGTGGGGAAAAAAAAAAAATTGCGATGGGAAAAAGTATCATTCTTAAAAAGCACATCGAAATTATCAGGAAAAATAGTTTCAACCCCTAAATCCTATTCTGCCCTCTGCGATAAATTTACCTACTTTTCTTTACAGGAGTTGCCGTTCCAAAAGCCTGACTCAAGAGGAAGTTGTTGTTTCCTGTAAAATCAAGATCAAGCGGTTTTTGGAGGGAAAAACACCAGAACCAGAACCAGGGACACTCCTCCACTCACTGGCCTCACTCCACATCCACAGACCCACAGTATCTGACCTCCTGAATGGTAACCAAGAAACTGGCCAGGCCTTCAAAATCCTAAAACTCACCAGAACCTTTCTCAAGAAAACGGAGCAACTCAACTCATCATCTACCACATCATCATCAACAGTCATCCACCTGCTATTTGCACCTTTGGGACACTACCTAGAGGCTGTGGTACCACAGCCTACACGGGCCCCAGCAAATACACAAGAACATGTACAATAAGATCGCTCTCGCCCTCCCCCGTCTTTGTTGCTCAGACCTGCCGTTTGCATCTAATACTAACAGTATGATGTGTGTGGAATTGTTTCGTGTACGGTATGGTGTACAGTACGGTACGTATGTTGCTCGTATTACTTGTGTAACGGTGTGAATTTAACTTCTTTTCTTGCCACCGTCAGGAGAAAACCTGTTTTGGCAGAAACATATGTGTCTCAGTGTGTACATCTTTTTCTAAATCGTTACACATCTATATAGGTGTGAGTATGTGTGAGTGGTTATTCCTTGTGTGTGAGTGCGGGTTTGGATGGTATACCTACGTAAATTGGGCACTCATTGCGCAGAGTGCACCCTCGCGCTCACACCCATTCCTGCTAATGTAACTAAACCCAACCTAACTAAAATTAACCTAACTAAAACCAACCTAAACTAACGTAATCTAACCTGATTTAACTCTGGCTGGAATGGTGTGAGCGAGAGGGTGCACTCTGTGCAATGAGTGCCTGTAAATTGTATGTTGGTGTGAGTGTGCACTTGCCAGCTAGTGTTTTTGCATGTGTAGTGGATTGTTGCTATTGACACCCCCGGTGGTGGCCATCCGACGTACGGGTGAGGAGAAAAAGGTGGGTGTGGAACAATAATTTTAATTTAGGTGCCAGCTGTTAATTAATTGTACCAAATTTTCCCTTGCTTTGGTGGGTATTTTATGTTGTAGGTACTATTATGTAGTACATGTAGTAGGCCTACTGTACATGTTTGTCTACTCTGTATCTGTTCTTTGACTTACCGGGTACTGCTGTATATATGTAGGCCGTGTGTTGATAGCTATAGGCCTGACCTTGCCCTACTTATTTGTTGTCTGCAATCGGACTGAGACTAGTGAGAGAATTTATACCAAAAATTCTGCCTCTCTTGCTATAATAGTTCCTAGCTATATACTGTTAGGCACGGTAGGAGGAGGCTTGCTTTGTTGACTATTATTTTGGGTATCATTAGAGGGTAAGCGTAACTGAATCAAATGTAGAAGATTTGGACTGATTTCTGCGCTCCAGATTTTGTCCGTTTGTTCATTTATCCGTTAAATCGAGGGTCGAGTGTATATAATGACTGCTGGTAATCCAAATTGCAATAATCAGAGTATTTCTTCATGAGGACATTATTTGAAGTTGTTTTAGTTGTGCAGTATGGGCTGTTTTATATAGCACTTGCACACCCACCTACCCCTGTTATGTTTTTGTATTAACCACATTTGAGAGGCATGACCTTGAGACAGCTGGGCTTTCGTGCTCTTAGGAGAAGCAATTTATGTACAGTCGCGATATGAAGTGATGTCGCCGCTCTCAAAATGTTTCGTACGGGAGCATTTGAAGGTAACGGAAGTGATGTGTATTTATTGTTTATGTTATAATGTTCCCTTTTAATGATAATCTATAATACGTTGTGATGTAAAACACGGTAAAATAACATAGTAGTACCTGAATTACAATTATACATTCATTTGTTTTAAAAAATGCGACTGCGAATGTCATGTGTTGTCTTCAGTACTGAAGACAACCTTGAAATGATTTAGCTCACGTCGTGTGCTTATCTTTGCAAAACAGTTGTTATACGTTGTTCAGATTTAGGCGATATATATATATATATATATATATATATATATATATATATATATATATATATATATATATATATATATATATATATATATATATATATATATATATATATATATATATATATATATATATATATATATATATATATTCTGGGTCATTCCATGAACTGTCTTCTGCAGTTATTAATACACACGCACAGTATGGCACGAAGCGAATGGACAGTTACTGTCATTACTTTGCGTTTTATTGATTAAGAAACGATCAAATAATAAGGTTTCACATTAAACACCTCTTATTCACTATGAGAGCTTCTGATCATAAGCACGGGCACTGAAATATATAGTAACATTGCTCAGTAACGATGGTGAATGAAGAATGCCTTCATAGGTAAGGTTGCCATATCTGAACTATCAAAATTCCGGACGCCTCCACGAACACTCGACCATAGCCTAATATTTGGCAACGCTGTGTATAGCCTACCCCCCCGACCACCACCTCCATTTCAAAGCCATATATTCTTATTTCCCCACCTTCCTCGATTATTCTATGGCAGTTATAAGCTGTGGACATGTTCCACTGATCACCTCCAAGCATTAGAAGTCTACATGAAGCTTTTATCATCGTTATATTGACCAAGAAAGGCAATGATGTTTGCGATCGGCGGCAAAGAGTGAGCTTGGAGTTACAAAACATTCCTATTCTGAAGCTATTTATTCTTATTTTTCCATCTCCAACTATCCTACGGTAGTTATAGGCTGTGGGCATCTTCCTTTGATCACTGTCATGCATTAGAAGTCCACGGAAAGCTTTTGTTATCGTCATGTTGACCACTAAAGGGAAAGAGTGAATCAGGGGTGAATAATAGGTATGGAGCGCGGGCGATGATGTCATCATGCGAGAGTATAAATTAAATAAATTACGCCATCCTAGTTTAGGATATCGACTAATCATGCATGTCCTATATATTGTGCATATGTTAGATTTATTGTTGTCAACAATGATCATGAAAAGATAATTTTACTTTCTGTTTGAGTAATATGTCGATATTTGGACTTCATTTGGCTTGTTCCTTGCTGAACGAAAACACTTTGTGTCAAAATATTTCGACAACTCTTCGTAAGACATCATTGAATATTTCCTTTCTATTTTTTTTCTAGCTTGTAAAATATATTTAGTTAAGTTATGTTGAAGACACAGGAAAATAATGGTACTCTTGAAAATATATAACGATACTTGCGTGATCGAAAATAAACGTACACGGCGACATCACTTCATATCGCGACTGTACCTGCACAAAAGTAGTAGACAGGTACAAATCATATTCTGCTGTTATTCATGTGTTGATTTTATTGCATTGATTATTTTCATTTATTATTTTCCAGCAAACCCATGTTCAGAATTAGTTGGTTGGCTGGCTATTCATGGCCTATGGAACCAGTGCATTATTTTCAATTGGATGAAAAATAACTTGTGTTTTTGCAGTTTTCAAAAAGCAATAAACCAGGATTTAGTTTTAAGTACGTGTACATAATTTTTGCCTCAGGTTGTTGTTGGTGATTCCTAGGCTGCCTGGCCGAGCAGCCCAGAGCCCCTGAGAAAGGTCATTGCCAAGACCGGGATTTCCTAATGTGCTCTCATGGAGTGTATTTTTGTGTTGGTACATCTGCCTGATAGATTTGCCTCGGGTTGATAAGCATGGCTACTGTACTTAAGCGAACAGGATGATAGTTCCTGCTGCCCACAGATCCATTGCTGGAGCTCAAATGACATCCCTATGTACATCAGTTTATTGCCTTTTGTTGATAGTAATTTCTTGGTTTCAAATCCTTGAAAGGCAACTTTCAAGGATTTGAAACCATGTCAACATGACTGATGTACTGTCGCGCTACGAAGTGTTGACACAGTTTTCATAATCTTTCGGACATGGAGCGTAGGCTGGCGACATCTGGCAACTACCCTCGGGGAAACAGTCTCTACCGACTTTTATAAAGCTACTTAATTTTAAAGTCTAGTTTTGCACACACCTAATAAATATCAGTGATTCCCTTAAATGCAACGAAAACTTAACAGTGTACTCTATGTGAATGTGGCGAAGAGAAACGTATTGGAATGCTAGGCTATGTAGCCACATTCATTTACAGAATCGCCAGGGCAGAGTCGAGGTTACTTTACTATTCATCCCTACAAGTTATAAATAATATTATTTCGATCAGATGTATGTAATTACCTCGACAGTGATGAATGAAAGAAAGTAGTAGGCTAACAGTGCAGCGCCGACCAAGCATCGTCTCTACCAAGACAATAGGCTATATCGCGTCGTCTGCCGTGTGTCTCGTGCAACTTTGAATCATGTGTCTGGCCACTTGTCGATACTTCTCTTTGGATTTTACCGTTAATTAAAAATATAAACAATTGATTTTGTGATTTTTTTTCTTCTTCAGAATCTCGCTGATTTCACACACACAAGATTTATATAGTTATACATGAATGTCGTTCCCTAAGACGTCATCATCAAATGCGAGTTCATTATATAGTATTTATTTCGCATTTCATCAAATGAAGTGCAGCTAATTATTTTGTCCTATTATTTTATAATATAGGGTTTATCACTACACTGAAAGAAAGACAGTATATATATATATATATATATATATATATATATATATATATATATATCTATATATATATATATATATGATGCAGACGATATATATATATATATATATATATATATATATATATATATATATATATATATATATATATATATATATATATATATATATATATACTTAGTCTTCACATATAACTAATTTGACTCTTTTAATGTCTTGAACGAAAACCGTATCAAAATGTTTCGGCAGAGCTGCTTAATATATCGATATAAGGTCAAAACTTCCACTCTATTGAATTTATTTCCTTTCCTAATATCATATTTTGTGTATCTATAACAAAATCACTCCTAAACATCCCTTCCCTTCGAATAATATTATGTATTATTTGAACGAAAATCAGTGCAAACTGTCTCAACACTTCGTAGAGCGACTGTACATAGGGATATCATTTGAGTTCCAACAATGGATCTGTGGGCAGCAGGAACTATCATCCTGTGCATCTATGGGAATGTTGCCCATGCATGCCCATATAGTTACTACATGGGGCCCACTCTGCCCACTTGGGCCCCACACAGATACCCTGTTGCATCCCCCATCTGGGGTCCGTGTGGGCAAATGTGGGGCCCATATTTGCCTATCCGGGGCCCACCAAGATTGCCGAATGGGGAACCCATATTATTGCCCACATTTTTCCATATGTTGCCCACATGGGGCCCACATTTTTTGCTGGCTGGATCTTCAGTCTGCGAGAAGACAAAATTCAAGATGGTTAGCCTTAGGGGACTGCGACACGAGGAGTTAGTCCAGAAGCTCATCTCTCTCGACAAGACCGTGTCACTACGGGACGTCGTCCACGCTTGTCCCTCCTACGAGGCTACCAGGAAGGCAATCTCTGCTATCCGTGCCACGCCCTCTCAACTCAAGTTACAAGAAGCAAAAAGGACGCAAGAAGGCTCCCGCTTCTAAACCCCCTTCGAAGCCAGTTGCTCCCTGCCCCTTCTGTATACGGAAGCATAGTCCTTCAGACAAGTGCCCCGCAACAGAGAGCAAGTGCAACAACTGTGGTCGACGAGGTCATTGGGCTAAGACACCAAATTGACCCGCTCTCTCGTCCCACCGACAAGGTTTCGCCACCTTCTTCAGGCAAGCTTCAGGCCTCATAGGAGTCCAGCTGTCGTCGCGTAGAGTCTCCTTCTCCTGCCTGCTAGCCCAAGCCCACCTGTGTACTCATCTACTACGGTGCCGTCACATCCCGTATCCAGATGTTGCCAGATACAGGCGCGGACGTCTCAGTCATGGGCCCCCAGCACCTCACCCTCCTGGAGATTCCTCGCAGTAGTTTGAATCCTCCACCTACGACCACAACACTTACTACAGACGGCTCTACTATGGCACCACCCTGAATACCTTAACGCCCACTCTCACATTATGCAAGCTATCCTGTTCGGCTACTATATAGGCCCACGACGGTGTTCAGTGTTCTGTCTTACAGTCACTGCCAAACTTTGGGTATCATCTCTCCTCAATTCCCATTGTCGAGTCTGACGGTGCAACACGTGAATCGATACATGGAGCCGCCACTTCCTGCCGCCACGCCACCTGCAGAAGCCCGAGACTTCTTTCTACGGGAGTTCAAAAAAGTGCTAGTCTCTAAGGAGAACCTCAACGCAGCCCCTCTTATGGCATTGGCGTCCCCTCCAATGAGGATCCACCTCAAGGACAACGCAGTTCCATTCGCCATTCACACACCCCGTCAGATCCCTTTCCCATTTCGGAGCCAGGTTAAGCAAAAACTTAACTCCATGGTGGCTCAGGGCATTATTAAGCCTGCCGGCGATGAATCTTGAGAATCACGCCACCCACTCGTTGTATTCGCCAAGAACTCCGGAGTCCGTATCACCGTTGACCTCACCAACCTTAACAGCCAGGTTTCTCGCCCATCACACCCTTTACCGGCGCCGTTCGCGGCGTGGACTCGAAAGCAAGATTTTCACCATGGCGGACACTTTATGCGGGTATTGGCAGATGGAACTGGCCGAAGAGGATCGTTCATTACGCCGTACAGCCGTTTGCAACACTGCTGAGGACCCATGGGCTTCGCAGCTACAGGCGACACCTTTTGCCTTCGCGGTGACATGGCTCTCCAGGGTGTACAGAACTGCGTCAAGGTCGTGGACGATATTCTTCTCTACGATGAGGACTTCGCCACCCACCTCTACAGGATCCATGACATTTTTTTTTTTTTTTTTTACAACAAAGGAGGCAGCTCAAGGGCACACAAAAAAAGAAAACAATAATAAAAAAAGGCCCGCTACTCGCTGCTCCTAAAAAAGAAACAAAAGATGTGGCCGAAAGCAAGATCAAATACGGGAGGAGAGGTGTCCTGATACCCTCCTCTTGAAAGAGTTCAAGTCGTAGGCAGGAGGAAATACAGATGAAGGAAGATTGTTCCAGAGTTTACCAGCGTGAGGGATGAAAGAGTGAAGATGCTGGTTAACTCTTGCATAAGGGGTTTGGACAGTATAGGGATGAGCATGAGTAGAAAGTCGAGTGCAGCGGGGCCGCGGAGGGGGAGGCATGCAGTTAGCAAGTTCAGAAGAGCAGTCAGCGTGGAAATATCGATAGAAGATAGAAAGAGAGGCAACATTGCGGCGGAATTTAAGAGGTAGAAGACTATCAGTATGAGGAGGAGAGCTGATGAGACGAAGAACCTTAGCCTCCACTCTGTCCAGAAGAGCTGCGTGGGTGGAGCCCCCCCACACATGAGATGCATACTCCATACGAGGGCGGACAAGGCCCCTGTATATGGACAGCAACTGTGCAGGGGAGAAGAACTGGCGGAGACGGTACAGTACGCCCAGCCTCGAGGAAGCCGAAAGTTCGGGATTACTCTCAACAATGACACGTTCGTTGCCGCAGCACCCTGTGTGAACTTTTGTGGATACAAGTTCTCAGGAAAAGACATCTCAGCGGATCTTGACCAGCTCGCCGCGATCAGGGACTTCCCCGCTCCGACTGATCTACGCTCCTTCATGGGATTAGTCAACCAGTTGGCCGAGTTCATCCCTGACAGCACCACCTCAGCCCAGCCCCTACTCCCCGTGATGAGCCCCAAGAGAGCATTCGTCTGGACCGCTAACCACGAAAATGCGCTCCGTAGGGTCAAGGCGGCCTTTCTGAGCCCCACAGTGCTCTCGTCCTTTGACCAAACCCTTCCAATTGTCCTCCAGACAGATGCTTCTCGACTACATGGAATCGGTCGTTGGTCTACAACACCTCATCTTGATGACGGATTACCGGCCACTCGTCCCGATTCTGAATCACTACTCCTTGGACGCGGTTGAGAATCCACCACTACAGCGCCTGAAGAAAAAGACTTCGCCCTTCCTTTTTACGGCTGTATGGCGCGCCGGCAAGTACCGCAGCATTCCCGATGCCTTGTCCCGAGCCCCAATACACCAGCTTACTCCTAAGGACGAGATCGCTAGTGCTGATGCAACAGCACACCTCAGGGCCGTCACGACCGTCAACGACGTGGTCTCCGAGGAAGACCACTCACCTCAGGACCCCGACAGGACTCTACAGGAGCTTCGAGCTGCAATAAGAGAAGACACATCCTACATCCGTCTCAAGGACTGCGTGACCTCGGGCTTTCCTCCTCACCACTACGATCTTCACAGTTCCTTACTTCTTGTCCTTCTGAAAACTACGGGACGACCTTTTCACCGACGGTGACCTCGCCCTTTACGGAGCCAGGATCGTTGTTCCTGCCGCCCTTCGCCGCCGCACCCACGACAGTCACAGGGATGTGGAAGCTACGAAACGACGGGCACGTCAGACTGTCTTCTGGCCGGGCATTGATCCTGACATCACCAGTACTGTCAGGGCCTGTGAGCCATGCCAGGTGCTCCAGCCCAGCCTTCCACAAGAACCCCTCTTGAACGACGACCACCCTCACAGGCCCTTCTAGTATGCTTTGGCAGAATTCTTCGCGGCTGCAGGGAATCACTTCCTTGTCGTCGCCGACCGACTCTCCGGATGGCCTGTCGTCGCCCCCTGCAAAGGTGGTACCACCGCCTCCAACACCACACGCATCTTCTGCCGTTACTTCAGGGAGACTGGTGTTCCCCTTCGTCTGAGGACGGATGGCGGACCACAATTAACCAGCCACGACTTCCAAGAGTTCTTGAAGCGTTGGAGTGTTCATCACGTGGTTTCTTTGCCGCACTATCCGCCGTCTAATGGCCACGCTGAAGTCGCCATAAAGGCTGTCAAGCACCTTATCCTGAAGACGGCGCCCTCTGGCAACATCGATTGCAAGGAGTTCGACCGTGCCCCCTGGAACTACGGAACACCCCCAACACCATGGGCCGTTCTCCAGCGCAGATCCCGTACGGCCACCCACTCCGCACCTGAGTACCTGCCCATCCCCAGCCCTTTTCGAAGGAATGGCACGCCAACGGTGAGGACCGTGACCGCCGCACCGCCGCCCGTGTTGAACAAGTGAAACGACAGTACGACCTAGGTTGAGTGTAGGACAGACGGTTCGAGTTCAAAACGATACATCTCACTGCTGGGACAAGGTCGGGGTCGTCATGGGCTGCGGAATGTGACGAGACTCTGAGGTGCGTCTTCCCAACGGCCGAGTTTTGTGGGGCAACCTCGGCGGTGTTGGGGGTGTTCTTACGTTATTACGTACAATGCCGCCCCCTGGTGTTGACCCCCTACCACACACCCCTGTGGTCCCTTGCTCTGACAAAGAACTGTCGTATCCCCCATAGCCCCACCCAAATCTCAAAGGCTGGCAGGATAGAGTCCGCTCGAGATGGAACTACGAGCGTGAGGGGGGAGGGAGGTGTAGGTAAGTGATGTGACACATGTTCCCTATTTATATGTTACCACTTTGCCTCACTAACAGTCACATCATATGTACAGTATATTTCTACACAATCATTTGTACGATTCTCTGTATACAGTTTAGTCTGATGACGTGGCAACACAGAGATACGTGGCAACGCTTTGCCCGCTCGTCCTTCTCGTTAGTTGGCTCGTAGATGTCACGACTTACACACTGGCTTGGAACGCCGCTTACTTGTCTCTAGCAATAAGAACCTACTAGTGTTGAGCTGAGTTTCCTTCCACACCGTCGGGGAACCTGCTGCGGGATACTGCAGATCATCAGACTGCTGCAGCAGCCGCAACACACCACAGGTAAGACCCCTCATTGTCATGCACTACGCTACCAAGGCATGTGGACATTGTGGTGATCTCAGTGTCGTCACCACATACATGAATAGACTGAACTGTATCACTCCTGAATTGCAAGGGAAGAACCTCATACTTCACAGCACTCTCAATCTAAGATTCCTACTGTGAGGGCCAGCAACCAACCTGAAGCAAGGCGAACGACTTGCCGACCAGTTCGCTTCACGTCACTCATCGAACCATTCGAAGCCAAATGATGAACCTATAAAGCCTGTTCGACCCGCTTGAGTAAGTGAATTTGCGGATACTCAACACCTCTCACGTTAGACAGCAGCTGAGCTCCTCTCTGAGCACACTCTCCACTCTCCACCTGTAGCTGCGAGTTTTGCCGGGCTATCTTTTGAACCGTAGGCTGGTGTCGAGTGCCCACCCCTCTCCCTCCTTCCGTTGCCGGCATCCTGGCTGCCCTGCCCCTGACGCTCCAGTGTCATACTACTACGCCATTGCCCATACTTGCAATGACCTGAGGAAGGACGGAGATGTACGGCGATCGCATCATCAAGACGGACGGGACGGAGGACAGACGAAACCATACGGTCGGCGCAGTGTCTAGACGGGTGGACTGAAGTCTTCTGTTGGCGTCTTCGGTTGGCTGTGAAGCCGTTCGGGGTTTTGTTACTTTTCATAAAGAAAACTGCTGCTTATTTTCCTAGTTTGTTCAACATTTCGGTCTCAGCATCGTAGCTGACCCTTGACACCCACGTATCCGCAAGCTGCCCTAGAGTGCCTCACGATATATCGAGTGAAAAGCCAACTTGAGCTCGACAAAGGCTGCGAGTAGCCACTGTCGAGACTCAAGTCGGTGTTCGTTAAAGGACGCGAAGTGCTATTCTTCGGTCAATTGTTGACTTACCGGACGTGAGCCCAGATTGCTCAGGTCTCAGATACTTTAGCAGACGGAGTCGAATTCAAATCAGCAGCAGGTGAGCGGGCACTTTACCCTGCCTACTAAGCACACCGCAGACAACAGTGCATGCAGCCCACGGATCATTTTTTTCAATAAACGAAGCAGCTCAAGGACAAAAAAAAAGAAAAAAAAGACAAAAAGCCCGCGAATCACTGTCCCTAACTAATAAGAGTATTGATGAGAGCCAAAGGAGAGGAAACTTTTTTTTTTCTTTTTTTTTTACAGCAGAGGAGACAGTTCAAGGGCGTAAAAAAAGAAAACAATAATGAAAAAAAAAAGCCCGCTACATACTGTCCTTAATAGAGTGGCCAAAAAGAGAAATCAATTTCGGGAGGAGAGGTGTCCTGATACCCTCCTCTTGAAAGAGTTCAAGTCGTAGGCAGGAGAAAATACAGATGAGGGAAGATCGTTCCAGAGTTTACCAGTGTGAGGGATGAAAGAGTGAAGATGCTGGTTAACTCTTGCATAAGGGGTTTGGACAGTATAGGGATGAGCTTGATCAGAAAGTCGTGTGAGGCGAGGCCGCAGGAGGGGGGGAGGCATGCAGTTAGCAAGTTCAGAAGAGCAGTCAGCGTGAAAATATCGATAGAAGTAGAAAGAGAGGCAACATTGCGGCGGAATTTAAGAGGTAGAAAACTATCAGTAAGAGGAGGAGAGCTGATGAGACGAAGAGCCTTAGACTCCACTCTGTCCAGAAGAGCTGTGTGAGTGGAGCCCCCTCCACACGTGAAATGCATACTCCATACGAGGGCGGACAAGGCCCCTGTATATGGTTAGCAACTGTGCGGGGGAGAAGAACTGGCGGAGACGATACAGAACGCCCAACCTCGAGGAAGCTGATTTAGTGAGAGAGGAGATGTGAAGTTTCCAGTTACGATTTTGAGTTAGGATAGACCGAGGATATTCAGTGTTGAAGAAGGTGACAGCTGAGTGTTGTCGAAGAATAGGGGATAGGTGTTTGGAAGATTGTGTCGAATTGATAGGTGGAGAAATTGAGTTTTTGAGGCATTGAAGGACACAAGGTTCCTTCTACCCCAATCGGAAATGATAGCAAGGTTTGAGGTTAAACGTTCTGCAGTCTCCAGTCTGGAGTCAAGTACTACCTGTTGTGATGGTCTTCTTTTGAAAGAAGTTGAATAATGCAGAGTGGAGTAGTCGGCGTATGAGTGGACAGGACAGTTTGTTATGGAAAGAAGGTCATTGATGAATAATAGGAAGAGAGTGGGTGATAGAACAGAGCCCTGTGGAACACCACTGTTGATAGGTTTAGGGGAAGAACAGTGACCATCTACCGACGCAAAGATAGAACGGCCGGGAAGGAAACTGGAGATAAAGGAACAGAGAGAGGGATGGAATCCGAAAGAGGGCAGATTAGAAAGCAAAGACTTGTGCCAGACTCTATCGAAGGCTTTCGATATGTCTAGCGCAACTGAGAAAGTTTCACCGAAACGGCTAAGAGAGGATGACCAAGAGTCAGGTAAGAGAGCAAGAAGATCGCCAGTAGAACGCCTCTTACGAAACCCATACTGGCGATCAGACAGAATGTTAGAAGTGGAAAGGTGCTTTTGAATCTTCCGGTTAAGGATTGATTCAAAAGCTTTAGATAGACAGGAAAGCAAAGCTATAGGGCGATAGTTTGAGGGATTGGAACGGTCACCTTTCTTAGGCACAGGCTGTACGAAGGCGTACTTCCAGCAGGAAGGAAAGATGTTCCGATATTCAAGTCGTAAGCAGAAGAAAATACAGAGAAAGGAAGATTGTTTCAGAGTTTACCAGTATAAGGGATGAAAGACTGAAGATGCTGCATAGCTCGCACATGGTCGGACAGACCATGTGCGACCCTTTCACATCAACATTCCACACCCAAGACCTCGTATACCCTGAGTCGCTGGGTTGTCGTGGCCCAGAGTCGGCACAGCGTGAACGGAGCTAAAGAGAGGATGACCAAGAGTTAGTTCAGAAAGGAGGAAGATCACCAGTAGAGCGCCCCTTGCGAAACCCATACTGTCGATCAGAGAGAAGGTTAAAACATAAGATCATAAGGGTCTGCATGACGTCGGTGGACCTGTGCAAGGCAGCTCCTGTGAATCTAACCCAATCTAATATCACTGCCCATGAATTCATGTAATCTATTTTTGAATGAAACTATGGTATTGTCACTCACACATGATTGCCCAGCCTGTTCCACTCATCTACCACTCTGTTGGTAAACCAATTTGTGGCAAAGTCCCTGTTGAATCTGAAATTATCCAGTTTAAACCCATTACTACGTGTCCTACCTGGTTCTCTTACCATCAGAAGTAATCATGATCCCCCTTTTTAAAGCCCTTCATCCATTTATAACCTTCGATCAAGTCTCCACGCACAATTCGCCTTTCTAGAGAGTGCAAGTTTATTTGTTTGAGTGTTTCCTCGTATGGCAAGTTTCTTACCCAGTGAATCATCTTAGTCATCCTCATCTGAACCAATTCTAACATTTCGATGTACATTCTATAATAAGGTGACTATAACTGAACAGCATAATCAAGAGGAGGCCTAACTAATGCTAAATAAAGCTTGAGGATGACTTCGGTGCTTCTGTTGCTTACGCTCTTTGAAATGAATCCCAGTACCCGGTTTGCTCGATTTTTAGCTTGAATGCATTATAGCCTACCCATGGGCGGAGATCAGAGCTCACGAAGACCCCTAAATCCCTCTCGCACACCCAGACCTGTTTATGGGAGTGTCATTTAAGTAATAGGTATGTGAGGGGTTGTTCCTACCTACACTCTGAATACTGCACTTCCCTACATTGAACGCCATCTGCCATTTTTCCACCCAATCATATTTTTTGTTTAGTTTATCCTGGAATATACTAGCGTCCTGACCCGACTTAATCACTCAACCGATCTTGATATCATCAGCAAACTTACTGACATCATTACTAATACCTGTATCTAAGTCATTGATATAAATGCTAAACAACAGTGGACCTAATACCGAACACCATGGGACCACACACGTAATACAGTGTAAGGGCCGCCGGCAACCCTCATATAACTTTATGTGTGTGTGTGTGTGTGTGTGTGTTTCCGTGTGCTTAGGAACATCACGCCACCGTAACTACCACTTATCCACGCGTGATGCTTCACGTGAGTTGCCGATGCACGCTTCGAACCCGCGAGGAGAATCGGTGGTGTTGACTGATCTCCGTCTTGTTAATATCCTCAGTGACCTCCAGCCTTCTGCCGGCAACATACATCCACACCACTCTGCTGAGGTCCTCATTTAGAAGACATCACTTTCGTGGGCTGAAGTGATTCTCTCTCTGCCTGTTCAAGCCGCTGTATAGAGAGGGGACGGAACTCTTATCCTGCTGCCTCCGGTCTCGTCTTGAGCTGTGCTACGTTACATCTGTGCTACTGTCACGACCCCACACCAGGTGATCTTTAACCTTGTTCTATTTAACCTCCCCACAGTGTTGGCCTAAAGGCTGTGTTGTTGCTATACTTGAACTACTATGGTGAGGTTTAATAGACGGTTATATCACTGTTACGTGTTTGGGGAAGTTCATTGTTGATGTTTGTTACACCTTTGTGGTGATTGTGTGCACAGTGTTCCTCGGTTGTCCTGATTGACTTCCGTGTATACGACTCCGCACCAGGTAAGTCTAACCTTCTCTATCATTCCTCTCCCGTGATTATTCGTGCTCTTTTCTTAGCTGCCTGTAATGTGATTACTATTTAGGTAGTATCATTGAGAGTGGAGAGGATGCTAGACGGTTAGATTACTGTACGTGTTGGAGGAGTTATGTCAGTGTTATTAACTTGTTATTTAATAAACCTAAGGTTAAGTTAGCAAGTGTTTGCCTTCCCACTTCCTGAGATACCTATCATTTTCTATCCTGAACCTTCGGCATTGGAGGCGAACGTAGCTCTCGCAATCTCTAAGCCTTTACATACAGCCCCAGTTAGATTTTTTTACCATTAATTTGCATCATTCGCTTCTCATTGCTAAGCCACGCCCTGACTCAATTCAAAACGTTACCCTCTACTCCGTGAGCCTGTAATTGAAGCAACAGTCGGTGGTGAGGAACTTTGTCAAACGATTTGAGGAAGATGAGGGGGAGGAAGAAGAAAAGGAGGAGGAGGAAGAGGAGGAGAAGAACTGGGAAGGAGGGAGAGAGGAGAAATTGACAGGTGATTAAGAACGTTCTTGTTAAGGATTGTTTCAAAAGCTTTAGAGAGACAAAAAGTAAAGCTATAGGACGGTGGTCTGAAGGATTAGAGTGGTGGACCTTCTTAGGCACAGGTTGTGTATTGGCGTACTTCCAGTAGGAAGGAAAGATAGATGTTGAAAGGCAAAGACGAAAGAGTTTGACCATGGATGGTGTCAGCACGGAAATCACAGTTTGTAAGAACAATTGGAGGCACTCCATCAGCCCCATAAGCCTTCCTAGGAATGAGGCCAGTGAGGGAATACAAAACATCATTCTTATGAATTTTAACAAAGGACCTAGTTGAGTCAGTTGGGGGATGAATGGAAGAAAACCCTAAATCGTCCTTAATGGAATTTTTAAAGAAAGTTTGAGCGAAAAGTTGAGCTTTAGATAAAAACGTGACAGCGGTATTGTCATCAGGACTAAGGAGAGGAGGGAAGAATGAAGGGAAATTGCTGGAGATGATTTTGTCTAGGTGCCAGAAGCCTCTGAAAAGAATAGAGGAAGCAACATAGTGATTGTCTATCGTTGAAAGGCTTTTTGGTAGCTAAAAAAAAAAATGATTTGGCGCGATTCCGTTCGAAATGGTTAGCATGGTTGGGGGAGTGCGAAGGCTCTTGTAATTTTTGTGACATGCCTCTCTATCTTATATTACAAGAACAAGCGTGACTGAACCGATGTAGAGTAGAGAAAGAACGTGGAGGGTGTGCCTCCATTCCGGAGATCATCACCTCCGTAATTTGCTGGGCACACACAGAAGGGTCTCTCTCTTGGAAGCAGTAATTATTCCACCGGAAACCGGAAAAGTACATCCTCAGATCATTCCACCGAGCTGAAACGAAATGCCAGGAGCACCGCCTCTTCGGTGGGTCCAGAAGTTTTGATAGGCCAGAATATATCAATAAGGTTGTGATCTGAGGAGCCCAACGAAGAGAACAGTTTGATAGAATAAGCTGGAGGTAAAGGTCTAGAATGTTGGGCGTATCTCCAAGGCGGTCGTGGATATGTGTAGGGTGCTAAACCACCTGCTCTAGATCATAAAGGAGGGCAAAGTTGTAGGCTCGTTCACCAGGCTGGTCAGTGAGAGGATGAAAGCCAAAGCTGGTGGTGAACATTGAAATCTCCCAGGAGTGAGATTCTTGTGAAGGGAGAGTGAAGCAAAATGTGCTCCAGTTTATATATAGTTCTAATAGTCAATGAATTTTACATAGTAGGTATAATTGAGTGAAAGATAAACAGTACAGACGTATTTGGTAAAAGAATGACAAATAAGTCTTAGCCAGATGATGGAAATTTCTGGAGTTAAGGTCGTGGGCAAGTGATCTTGCGTACGTAGACGTAAAACCCAACTTTGAATTGAAAGTTAGAATAGAGGTAGTAGGAAGGAACAGAGCATAGATTACTGCCATTAGCCTTTCATTCCTAGGTTTCGATTAGGAGGAGGTGAGGTTAAGAAGAGGAGATATATTGTTCTACAGAATGGAAACATGAGCTAAGACCGCGAATGTTGCAGAAGTTTATAAAGGAAAATTCGAAGAGCTATCATGAGATCTCTCAGGTCAAAAGTCAAGAGTGGAATCCACACTGGAGGTATTTCTGGTCCCCTTTACCCCCCCCCCGCTGGGGAATCAGAGTTATTCGTCACTTCAGCCATAGTGAATTTTCATAAATTTTGGGTAAGTGGTTTGTGCAGTGTATGTAGTGTGATCTGGCAAGTGAAAAAAATAGTCGTTAGAGAGCATCTGGTGTTGAGGAGGCAATGGGGAAACTGAAAGTGAGGACACGGGAAGTGTCTTTGATAGACGTGCAGTACCCTCTCGCCTCCCGTATATGCCTCACCGGGAGTGGCTTGAGCCTATTCCGGCGGGTTTCTTACTAGCTACTGGCTTCACCTCCGTCTTTTAGCATCTCTGCGATGATATTACAAATTCCAGCTCCTTTTACATCCTTTAACTTCCTCACAACCTCTCTCACCTCCGCAAGAGAGAGTGTTGTGTCTTTTACTTGTGGATCAGCAGCCGCTATCATAAGAGCAGGCTGTCCGCTTGGGGGTCTCTGCCCTGAGCAGCAGCTCAAAGTACTCGTCCCAACGAGCAGATCTTATACTATACATATATCTGTCCTTCAGCCGTTCGGATAGTGCTCGTCTGAGATGTGGCTTTGTAGTGGAGCTTCTTCGGTTCTCGAAAGGCGAGTTTGAGGTCGTTCGCAATAAAACAACCCGACATCCTCAACAAAACCTCTGACATACCTCTCCTTATCCCTCCTCAAAATGGCTCTAGTTTTTAGTGACAGTCTTGTATCACTGCGAGTCCTCAGTCAGCCTGACAGCAATACCTTCATCTATATTATCCAGTGTCTCCTTCTAGGCAACTCCACTCATAGACCTTGGACACTCTTCAGTACACTCCTCGGCAGCTTTGAGGATTTCACCTTTAACTGTATCCCACTACTCTTCAGGGTCCTTCAGAGTACCATGAACCTCCAATCGATTTGAGAGTGCTGCTGCATGCTCCTGCGCACACGCCCGGTCCTTCTGTTTCTCAAAGCTCGTTGAAGGGGAGTCACCTTGTCGTGGTGACGGGTCTTGAAGCGAGATCGGCGGCACCACCTACCGTGGTGGCTTGCCTACCTCGATAGGGCTCGATGTCCGCTGGCCTCGTGGACCAAGTGCTCCCCCCTCATCACCGGTAGAGGAGGCCTACTGGTGATGTTGCCTGCGCCCGCCCTTTTACCACCTAGTGCAGGGCAATGGTCTCTCCACGTGTTTGCCGTGCGTGGCATCCCGTATACTCCCTGCACACTCTCATCTGGGAGTTGAGTCCACCGCGGGGCAGGGTGTTGTTCCCCTCGGTGGCAACACGCTCCTTTGGTGGGAGGGTTGGGGTAAGACGGGCGGTTCAGTGTGGCCCCACTGAATCAATCGGCTGGTCATGCGCTGGCTAGGATCATGCGGTGGCTATAGGGGTCAAGCGGTCACTGCCGGGTGGGCGATCGCAACGGTCCCACGGCCGCCGTAAACGCCTGGCAGTGGTTTCGTATACTTATACAATGCCCCTGGGGCTGTTGGGTGCGGTCTGGTCCCAACGTCCAGCCTCCCCTTTTGGGGCTCCGTGGTGAGTGGGGGTGTGGGGAAGTGAAACGAACCCCCCGTGTATAGGTAATCCTTCCCTGCCTCGGCCTGCCTCTCTCCCTGGCGTCCGCCTGTCCCCGATTACCCCCACGAGGTCTACTTTCATCGCCACCTTGGAGCCTTTCACGGCTCCTGGTTGTGCTTCTGGGAAGTCCCTATCCCCAAGAGGGCCTGCCCACGAGAAGTCCGTGGGACAGAAAGGTCTACGGGATAGTTCACAAACCTGGGAACTCCCCAGTCTCCCAAACATAAGTTCTGCCTGGTATATGTGAGCCTGTTTCATACGAAAAGTACATTGTAGTTTAATCTGTGGATGGTTCCTCGATAAACGACCTCAACATCTTTGAAGTACACCGTTCCCAGGTCAAGGCTTGTGGCCGTGAGCCCAACATCATGCCGCAAAGGGACGGGAGCTTGCTTGTTAAAGTTTCGTCACCAGAGGAGAGCTCAAAGCTCCGCGCAATTACCTCTGTTCCGGGTGCATCAGTGTCCTGCTCTCCCCATGCCACCATGAACCAATCTCGGGGAGTTGTCTTTTCACGGGACCTTCTCCGCTATTCAGAAGAAAGACTGGTGACCGAACTTAAAAATTACGACATGACATCAGTGCGACGAGTGCAACACAGAGTACACGGAGTACTCACACCCACATCAACCCTGTTTTTCACATTCAGCCGTCTAGTACTGCGAAAGACTGTCAAGCTGGCGTGGCTTAATTAACCTTAACGTGAAGCCTAATGTCCTCAACCCAAGAAGATGCTTCCATTGTCAAGCATATGGTGACGTCACCCAGGCGTGTCGCCGCTTGAAAAATGGACTTGCGAAAGTGTGTGTGTCTTGTGGCTCGGATAACCACGGTGACGACTTCTCTGGCCCTGTGCGGTGTTACCACTGTGGTGGGCCTCATCCTGCTTCATCAAAGGAATGTGAGCGCTACCAATTTGAAAGGGAAGTCCTCATTATACGCAGCCAGGAAAGGGTGTCCTTTGCTGAGGCAAAACAACTTGCCCTCAACAAGATGTCCAGCCCCGGAATGACATACGCCGCTGCCCTCAATGACCATGCCCATCGCTGTTCTGCCACTGCTAAGTCTGTTCCTCCTACGTACAACCTCAAGTTTGCCTCAAAAGGCCGCCGCATCCAACCAGACGACTGCTGATGGCTGCATTGAGCCCCATCAGCAGAAGCGCTCACACAGTGAGGAGTCCGTCGGGGACACCCCTCTTGCTAAAGTGCTCTGGGTCACTGAAAGAATCCAGGGTGCCGGCTGCAGCCACCACCCCTGCACCAGTGGCCCCGGCTGACCCTCAGCCGGTGGCTGCTGCTGCAAAATGCCACGGTGTGGCCCTGCCGGCACCCGTGTCCTCACCCTCCGCACAGCCTGTGCCGGGGGTCCCACCCATGTCCCCCTCTCTTTCCGCTTCTTCGGGGTGGCGGAAGGTTGAGGGAGGCAGGGTGAGGAAGCCAGCGGCAGGAGGTGGAAGCCCTGAAATGTAGGTGTTTCCCGGCAAGTCACATCGGCCATAGGGCCGATAAGGAAAACACTAACGCTGGGGTCGACCCCCAAGCTACGACAGGGAAGTCCCTCTCTGGGGGCGCCCTGAAGAAGCAAAAATAAAATTCAAGATCCTTCAGTGGAACTGCCGCGGTCTAAGAGGAAGCTGGGAGGAACTCCAGCTCCTAATTAAAGACTCCCAGCCACAGTGTCTCTGCCTCCAGGAGACACTGTTAGGAGCATACGCTCATCCTCCCCCACGCAATTACAGTGCCATATACTCGCCAGCAGATCCCACACAAGCTCCTTCGGGAGGTACTTGTCTTCTCATCTCAAACGACATAGCACACACTCCACTCACACTTAACACTCCATTGCAGGCTACTGCTGCTCAGTTCCACATAACACGTACCTACACTATATGCTCCCTGTATCTCCCATCCAGTACTCCACTCACTCAGCAAGACCTCCTGACAATGGTACGCCAATTGCCCTCACCCTTCCTAATAGTTGGCGATTTCAAGTCGCCATACACTGTGGGAAGATACCACCAGCAACCCAAGAGGAGTCACTGTGGCATCTGTAATTGAAGACCTAGACCTCTGCATACTGAACACCGGTCATCCAACACACTACCATATGCAAACCGACACACGGTCAATAATTGACCTCTCACTCAGTTCCCCCGATGCATACCTGGACTTCACGTGGGAAATATCAGAGGATCTACATGGTAGCGACCACTACCCCATCTTCATCTCCCATTCCACTTTCCAACCGTCACCTCGATTACCACGTTGAAAATTAGATCGAGCGGACTGGGAGCTTTTTCGGACTATGACTCACACGGAGACATCAACTGATGACTTCGACACTACCGAGGATGCAGTTACCCTTTTTACGGCGCACATTCACCGGGCGGGAGAACTCGCAATCCCACAGACAACGGGACATACATCATATCGGCCTGTGCCTTGGTGGTTGGACGAGCACAAGCAGGCAGTGGCTTGCTGACGCCGGGCCTTCAACCGCTACAAGAAACAGAGGACAGAATTCAACCACATCGCCTACAAGAAAGGCCGAGCACAAGCACGCCGAACTTTTAAAAAAGCACGACGATCCTCATTTGCCAGCTATGTATCCACACTTACTTCACAGACACAAATGACACAAGTGTGGAAGAGGGTGCACAAAATAGCAGGAAAATTTTCAATTAGCCCATCATCTGCACTGAAAATCAATAATAACATAATATCAGGGAGCGCTGGAGTCGCCGACGCCATAGGCAGTACATTTGCTGCTGTGTCTCATCGCGGCTCTAGACCTCCAGCAGTACGCCAGGTCATGGAAGAACAAGAGAGGCAGCACCTTTAACACCGAAGTATACAATGTTCCCTTCTCCATGCGGGAACTACAATTAGCTCTTTCCCTCTGCAACGACACTTCGCCAGGACACGATAACATCCCATATGCCATGATCCAACACCTCAGTCCTACCACCAAGACACTGCTGCCCCAAATATATATTTCTGTCTGGCACACTGGCGATATACCAAGTGAGTGGCTCAAAGCCATTGAACTTTCCATACGCAAACCTGAGAAGGACGGTTTACAGCCCATACACTACCAGCTCATCGCTCTAACATCCTGCCTCTGCAAACTCTTTGTAAAGAGGGTAAATTTTCGCCTAATACACTATTTAGAGAACAATGGTCACCTGTCTCCTTATCTGTCAGGGTTTCGGAGGATGAGATCTACAGTAGACGCCCCGTACGTCACGAGTCAGCTATCTGCCGCTCGTTCGCAGAAAGACAACACATGGTGTGCATTTTCTTTGACCTCGAGAAGGCTTACGACACGACATGGAGATATGGGATACTAAAGCAGCTTCATGACTTCGGTCTCCGTGGACGGATGGCAAAGTTCATCGAAGGATTTCTTGGAGAACGGAACTTCCGCGTCAGAGTTGGTACGTCCTACTCACCATCCATTGAACAGCAGGAAGGAGTTCCCCAAGGAAGAGTCCTGAGTGTCACCCTCTTTGCCTTAGCCATAAATGGTATTACAACATCGCTTCCTGAGGGGGTATCCTCTTCCTTCTATGTCGACGACTTGGCAATCTGGTACTCGGCGTCTCGAATGGCTATCGCAGAGCGAAGACTGCAACATGCCATCGACAGGATATCCAAATGAGCGATGCATGGCTTCCGATTTTCACCTTCTAAGTCGGTTGCTATGCACTTCTGTCGCCAGAGAGGCCACCATCCAGACCCTGATGTCATCATGTGCGGTTCACGTCTACATGTCGTGGAAGAACACAAGTTTTTGGGACTTGTCTTCGACAGGCGCCTCACATGGCTCCCACACCTAAAAGCCTTAAAAACTAAGTGCATGAGATCGCTCGATCTCTTTCGTGTCTTGTCATGCACTTCATGGAGCACTGACCGCACAATACTCCTACGCCTCTACCAGGCACTCATCGGGTCGAGACTGTCCTACGGCTGCGAAGTATATACATTGGCAACAACCGCCCGCCTCCCCACAATTGACGCAGTCCATCACGCTGCAATCCGATTGTCTACAGGCGCTTTTAGATCATCCCCCATATCAAGTCTTTTAGTTGACGCGGGAGTGCCACCCTTAGACTTACATTTTTTTTTTTTTACAACAAAGGAGGCAGCTCAAGGGCACACAAAAAAAGAAAACACTAATAAAAAAAAAGCCCGCTACTCGCTGCTCCTAAAAAAGAAACAAAAGAGGTGGCCGAAAGGAAGATCAAATACGGGAGGAGAGGTGTCCTGATACCCTCCTCTTGAAAGAGTTCAAGTCGTAGGCAGGAGGAAATACAGATGAAGGAAGATTGTTCCAGAGTTTACCAGCGTGAGGGATGAAAGAGTGAAGATGCTGGTTAACTCTTGCATAAGGGGTTTGGACAGTATAGGGATGAGCATGAGTAGAAAGTCGAGTGCAGCGGGAGGGGGGGAGGCATGCAGTTAGCAAGTTCAGAAGAGCAGTCAGCGTGGAAATATGGATAGAAGATAGAAAGAGAGGCAACATTGCGGCGGAATTTAAGAGGTAGAAGACTATCAGTATGAGGAGGAGAGCTGATGAAACGAAGAGCCTTAGCCTCCACTCTGTCCAGAAGAGCTGTGTGAGTGGAGCCCCCCAACACATGAGATGCATACTCCATACGAGGGCGGACAAGGCCCCTGTATATGGACACCAAATGTGCAGGGGAGAAGAACTGGCGGAGACGGTACAGAACGCCCATCCTCGAGGAAGCTGATTTAGTAAGAGATGAGATATGAAGTTTCCAGTTGAGATTTTGAGTTAAGGATAGACCGAGGATGTTTAGTGTTGAGGAAGGTGATAGCTGGGTGTTGTCAAAGAATAGGGGATAGTTGTTTGGAAGATTGTGTCGAGTGGATAGGTGGAGAAACTGTGTTTTTGAGGCGTTGAAGGACACCAGGTTCTTCTTGCCCCAATCGGAAATAATAGTAAGGTCTGAGACTAAGCGTTCTGCAGCCTCCAGCCTTGAGTCGTTAAGTTCCTGAAGGGTGGGTCTTCTATTAAAAGAAGTTCAGTAATGCAGAGTGGAATCATCGGCGTAGGAATGGATAGGACAGTTCGTTTTGGAAAGAAGATCATCAATGAACAACAGAAAAGGAGTGGGAGATAGGACAGAACCTTGTGGGACACCACTGTTAATAGATTTAGGGGAAGAACAGTGACCGTCTACCACGGCAGAAATAGAACGGTCAGAAAGGAAACTGGAGATAAAGGTACAGAGAGAAGGATAGAAACCGTAGGAGGGTAGTTCAGAAAGCAAAGATTTGTGCCAGACCCTATCAAAAGCTTTTGATATGTCCAGTGTAATAGCAAAAGTTTCACCGAAACGGCTAAGAGAGGATGACCAAGAGTCAGTTAAGAAGGCTAGGAGATCACCAGTAGAACGCCCCTTGCGGAACCCATACTGGCGATCAGATAGAAGGTCATAAGTGGAAAGGTGCTTTTGAATCTTCCGGTTAAGGATTGATTCAAAAGCTTTAGATAGACAAGAAAGTAAATCTATAGGACGGTAGTTTGAGGGATTGGAGAGGTCACCCTTCTTAGGTACAGGCTGTATGAAGGCATACTTCCAGCAAGAAGGAAAGGTAGATGTTGACAGGCAGAGGCGAAAGAGTTTGACCAGGCAGGGTGACAGCACGGAGGCACAGTTTTTAAGGACAATAGGAGGCACTCCATCAGGTCCGTAAGCCTTCTGAGGATTGAGGCCAGAGAGGGCATAGAAAACATCATTTTGAAGAATCTTTATAACAGGCATAAAGGAGTCAGAGGGGGGATGAGTAGGAGGAATATGCCCAGAATCGTCCAGAGTGGAGTTTTTAGAAAAAGTTTGAGAGAAGAGTTCAGCCTTAGAGATAGATGAGACGGCAGTGTTGCCGTCAGGACTGAGGAGTGGAGGGAAAGATGAAGAAGTGAAGTTGGAGGAGATGTTTTTGGCTAGATGCCAGAAGTCACGGGAAGAGTTAGAGAAAGCAAGGTTTTGACATTTTCTATTAATGAAAGAATTTTTGGTTAGTCGGAGAATAGATTTGGCACGATTTCGGGCAGAAATGTAAAATTCATAATTAGCATTAGTTTGAAGGCTCTGGTACCTTTTGATAGCTACCTCTCTATCATTGACAGCACGAGAACAAGCGTGATTAAACCAAGGCTTTTTAAGCGTGAGGAGTAGAGAAAGAACGAGGAATGTATGCCTCCATTCCAGAGACAATCACCTCTGTGATGCGCTGAGCACACACAGAGGGGTCTCTATCCTGGAAGCAATAATCATAGAAACGGACTACTAATAATTAAGTACTGGTACAGACTACAACGCCAACCTAACAACCCTGCATACACCGTTGCCATAGACACCAATTTAGATACAGTATATAGAAACATAAGTCACCTACCTCGCCCCTCTGGGTTCCGTATCCGGAATGCCATTAGGGACCTCTCACTACCATACATCCCAATAGCAGTATATCAGGTACCCCCCGTCACACCGTGGGAGTTCCCAAACACACATTTGTGCCGCTACTTCACCTATAACAAAGCAACACCGGAGAGTAATTCAGCATGCTCTCTAAAGACAGATCCTCTCTCCACACCACACTACATTCACACAACATATACACCTTTTCCTAAATTCAAATTTCAAAATGGCGCACCTTCACCTTGCCACGGAGTCCCCGCCTGGGGGGGGGACGACAAATTCCCCCAGGGAGGACTCCCCTTCTGGCTGCCGACCCGAGAGGTGTCTTGATAACTCCTCGAACCTCTTTCTTCTCAATTTCTTCAACATTCGCGGTCTTCGTTCTAATTTTCATTCTATGGAACACCATCTCTCTTCCTCTAAACCTCACCTCTTCCTCACCGAAGCACAGGTTTCTGAGGCTACTGACATCAATCTCTACTCTGTTCAATCCTACTATCTCTATCCTAAATTTCAATCCAAAGCTGGGTGTTGCGCCTACGTGCGCAACGACATCACTTGCTATCGTGCCCACAACCTTGACTCTTCAGAATTTTCCACCATCTGGCTAAGACTTCATTGTCATTCTATTACTAAATACATCTGTGCCGTTTATCTCTCAGCTAACTCTATTAACTATGTAAAATTATTTGACTTCTTGAACTCTAAAGTGGAGCACATCTTGACCCACTCTCCCTTCGCTGAAATCTCCATCCTAGGAGATTTCAATGTTCACCACCAGCTTTGGCTTTCATCCTCTTTCACTGACCATCCTGGTGAACAAACCTACAACTTTGCTATCCTCAACGATCTAGAGCAGTTGGTCCAGCACCCTACACGTATTCCCGACCGTCTTGGAGACAGGCCCAACATTCTAGACTTCTTCCTTACCTCAAACCCTTCTGCTTATTCTGTCAAACTGTTCTCTCCGTTGGGCTCCTCCGATCACAATCTTATTTCTGTATCCTGTCCTATCGCTCCTGTACACCCTCTGGACCCACCGAAGAGGCGATGCTTCTGGCATTTTGCTTCAGCTCGGTGGGACGACCTGAGGATGTACTTTTCCGATTTCCCGTGGAATGATTATTGCTTCCAGGATAGAGACCCCTCTGTGTGTGCTCAGCGCATCACAGAGGTGATTGTCTCTGGAATGGAGGCATACATTCCACGTACTTTCTCTTCTCCTCACGCTAAAAAGCCTTGGTTTAATCACGCTTGTTCTCGTGCTGTCAGTGATAGAGAGGCAGCTCACAAAAGGTACCAGAGCCTTCAAACTAATGCTAACTATGAACTTTACATTTCTGCCCGGAATCGTGCCAAATCTATTCTCCGACTAACCCAAAACTCTTTCATTACTAGAAAATGTCAAAATCTTGCTTTCTCTAACTCTTCCCGTGACTTCTGTCATCTAGCCAAAAACATCTCCTCCAACTTCACTTCTTCATCTTTCCCTCCACTCCTCAGTCCTGAGGGCAACACTGCCATCTCATCTATCTCTAAGGCTGAACTCTTCTCTCAAACTTTTTTTTAAAAACTCCACTCTGGACGATTCTGGGCATATTCCTCCTACTCATCCCCCCTCTGACTCTTTTATGACTGTTATAAAGATTCTTCAAAATGATGTTTTCTATGCCCTCTCTGGCCTCAATCCACAGAAGGTTTATGGACCTGATGGAGTGCCTCCTATTGTCCTTAAAAACTGTGCCTTCGTGCTGTCAACCTGCCTGGTCAAACTCTTTCGCCTCTGCCTTTCAACATCTACCTTTCCTTCCTGCTGGAAGTATGCCTTCATACAGCCTGTGCCTAAGAAGGGTGACCGTTTCAATCCCTCAAACTACCGTCCTATAGCTTTACTTTCTTGTCTATCTAAAGCTTTTGAATCAATCCTTAACCGAAAGATTCAAAAGCACCTTTCCACTTATGACCTTCTATCTGATCGCCAGTATGGGTTCCGCAAGGTGCGTTCTACTGGTGATCTCCTTGCCTTCTTAACTGACTCTTGGTCATCCTCTCTTAGCCGTTTCGGTGAAACTTTTGCTATTTCGCTGGGCATATCAAAAGCTTTTGATAGGGTCTGGCACAAATCTTTGCTTTCCAAACTACCCTCCTACGGTTTCTGTAACTTTATCTCCAGTTTCCTTTCTGACCGTTCTATTTCTGCTGTGGTAGACGGTCACTGTTCTTCCCCTAAACCTATTAACAGTGGTGTCCCACAGGGTTTTATCCTATCTCCCACTCTTTCTGTTGTTCATTGATGATCTTCTTTCCAAAACGAACTGTTCTATCCATTCTTACCTTGATGACTCCACTCTGCACTACTCAACTTCTTTTAATAGAAGACCCACCCTACAGGAACTTAGCGATTCAAGCTGGAGGCAACAGAACGCTTAGCCTCAGACCTTTCTATTATTTCCGATTGGGGCAAGAGGAACCTGGTGTCCTTCAACGCCTCAAAAACAGTTTCTCCACCTATCCACTCGACACAATCTTCCAAACGACTATCCCCTATTCTTTGACAACACTCAACTACCACCTTCTTCAACACTAAACATCCTCGGTCTATCCTTAACTCAAAATCTCAACTGGAAACTTCATATCTCATCTCTTACCAAATCAGCTTCCTCGAGGTTGGGCGTTCTGTACCGTCTCCGCCAGTTCTTCTCCCCCGCACAGTTGCTATCCATTTACAGGGGCCTTGTCCGCCCTCGTATGGAGTATGCATCTCATGTGTGTGGGGGGCCCACTCACACAGCTCTCCTTGACAGAGTGGAGTCAAAGGCTCTTCGTCTCATCAGCTCTCCTCCTCATACTGATAGTCTTCTACCTCTCAAATTCCGCCGCCATGTTGCCTCTCTTTCCATCTTCTATCGATATTTCCACGCTGACTGCTCTTCTGAACTTGCTAACTACATGCCTCCCCCCCTCCCGCGGCCCCGCTGCACACGACTTTCTACACATGCTCGTCCCTATACTGTCCAAACCCCTTATGCAAGAGTCAACCAGCATCTTCACTCTTTCATCCCTCATGCTGGTAAACTCTGGTACAATCTTCCTTCATCTGTATTTCCTCCTGCCTACGACTTGAACTCTTTCAAGAGGAGGGTATCAGGACACCTCTCCTCCCGAAATTGACCTCTCTTTTTGGACACTCCTTTGACTTCTATTCAGGAGCAGTAAGTAGCGGCTTTTTTTTTCTTTTTTTCTTTACGTCCTTGAACTGTCTCCTTAGCTGTAAAATAAAAAGAAAAAGAAAAAGCATCTCGACGGGAACTACTCGACAAGTGCTCCTGTCTCACACAGCTAGTTACAACACTTCTCTACCAGTATACACCGACGGCTCCAAATCCGATGCTGGCGTTGGATTTGGAGCTGTCTTTCCAGACTTCTCCCGTTCTGGAACTTTACCTGCCCCAGCCTCATTTTTTTACCGCAAAACTATCTGTCATTCTTTTAGCCCTTCGCACCATCTTCACTTTGCCTGTCAATAATTTTACTGTCTACTCTGACTCACAGGCAGCCTTGTCGGCAATAGAAGATTTTAGGAGCACCCACCCAATTGTTTTAGATATTTTTAGCTGGCTAGTTCTATCAAAAAGGCGTGGGCATCCGGTGACCTTCTGTTGGGTACCTCCCCACGTCTCTGTGCGTGGTAATGAGGAGGCCGATGATGTGGCGCGGACCGCTGCTTCCCGCCCTCCCTCACAGTGCGCTCTTTCAATTAATGACTTGTATCCCACTGTGCGGTTCGCACTCCAGAGGGTGTGGTAGCGCAGGTGGGCGGCTGTGATTGCCACGACAAAGATGGGGGAAGTCACAACCAGGGCTGTGCGTCTCTGGTCGTATTCACTTATAGGAAGTCGTAAGGAGACTGTCCTGGCCCGTCTGAGGGTGGATCACACAAGATACACACATGGCTTCCTCATGTCCCGGGGAGTTCAGCCCTACTGTGATGACTATTTGGTCCCCCTGATTGTTCGGCACTTGCTGGTCGAGTGCCCCAGTCTGGGGGACCTGCGATAGCGGTACCTTTCCCGGTGTCGGGGCGGAGATGGGAGTTTCTCTCTCTCTCTCTCTCTCTCTCTCTCTCTCTCTCTCTCTCTCTCTCTCTCTCTCTCTCTCTCTCTCGTACTGGGGGAGAAGGCACTCCTCCCCGGACATGATGTTTGTGGCTTCCTACAGGAGTCTGGCGTCCTTAAGCTCCTGTAGATTTTATTGATCTTCTATTGTTGTTTTTATTATATCTTTAAATTTTATCCGGTTTTATTAGTGTTTTCATTTTATCTAATTTGAATTTTTAAGCGGTTTTATATAGTTTTACAGGTGCCGTTTTTTTTTATAATGTTTTGAATTTTAACTCTTATCATATAGTTTTAAACACAATTCATTTTGTACAATATTCGGCGCCATATGAACCCGCAGTTGCGGCGCCAAGGCAAAATGACCCAATAATTATCAATCAATCTGTTTCTCAAGGTGGAACACCGGTGAGCTGCACCACGCCTCCGCTAGGTTGTGGTCAGGGTGTTTAGTCACGAATCCGCGGACCCGGGTTCGAACCCCGGTCTGGGCAGTCGACGGTCAAGTCGCCAAGCTGCTCATCTTCCCTTGGTTGGTAAATTATTAGTCAAAAAAAGGGTACCTGGCGAACCCTGTGTAAGGTAAAATGTGGTATCCTTGATGTCACACTGGCCCCGTGTCCAGCGGCAATGAATGGCTTGTCACCCGCTGCAGGCTCAAAGGACAATGCGGCGGAGCGGAGATGAGCACCGCGCTGTTATAACATACCCAAATTTTATCTGTACCCTTACCATAATGGTTCCCGACGAGACCATCAAGAAACAATGCCCAGCTACTGTGATGTCCTATACCCACAATGTTATCGGCAGTTCTGGTAACTGTCTGACTAGTGTTGTGGACCACTACTCCTGATATCATGTATGAAGTACGGCCTGTTGTATGACTGGAAAGTCGGCGACGAAATTGGCTCCCCTAGTGGGCTATCCAGTGCGGGGGGTTACTAGACACCCAGCAAGATGAAATATAAGACCTGTCTCAGGGTGGATGAGCTTGCCAGTCAACGGCCATCTTGTTCCAGCCACTGGACTCGAACTCACAGCCACAGCCGTGCACCTGGTCTCCCTGGGCGTTCCCACTCTCCCTTCCCTGGTGGGTGACAACAAGATTCTTAGCTCTGTTTCTTGAGCTTCTTGCTTCACCGCAATTCCTTCGTCCTTTTTTTTCTTTTCCCTCGTCGCTTTTACTCTGATTTTCTCTTTATCGGCGTTTCAGGTATTGATGGGCAGCATATATAGTGTCCACCTGCTTCGTCTCTTATAATAATAATAGCAACATAACAGTAGCGATGAGCGTGCCCCCACTGTTGTTCTGTGACACTGTGATGGAACATTACAGAAGGATCTATGCATTTTCTATGAGTGGCCCCAAAAATGGGAGATTCAGTAAAACATCGACAAATGCAGCGCTACAAGTGTAAGAAAAAAATAACCCTCTTAAGAAACTACACATTACCAGAAGATAATATTTTTTCTTTTGATTATTTCAGCCCCGAAAGAGACTGGATGTGTGTGTGAGCTCTGATGTTCGATCCAGTAACCAATGAGAGGCGGTGGCCGAGCATGCCGAGCGTGCATGCGTGGTGAGTGCGGAGACCTATGTTCGAGTACCACGGATGTTAGTAACTGGAGCACAGAAGTAATGCTTGACTTGTAGCTGGCATTGGTTAGGCCTTGCCTTGATTTTTCTCTCCAGTTCTGGTGCCCTTAGTGCAGAAAATAAATATATAATAAAAATGAGCAATGAAAATGAGAAAAGTAAATTTAGAAAATGATCTGTATAAGGAAAAAACACCAAAATGATCCAATAATTTATAAACTTACCGTATAGACATAGTAAATAGGCTTAACTTAAATCATTTGGATAAGCTTGGATTGCAAGGCGATTTTATTTTTATTTTGAAGAAGTTAAAGGAACTATACGTAAAGAGTTACCGATACTGAAAGTTAATATTTGACCACTCAGCAACGTCTATAAACGAATTATCTTTCGGTTCAGGAAGGGAAAGAATTAGAAATAGTGGAGTGGTTAACTGAGGCGAAGTAAACATAAGTAGTGAATCCACACACAATTAATGTTTTAAAGGGAGGCCACATACGTATATTTATCGATGACAAATAAAGATGGTGAACATTTCATTCTCGAGAGCTTTCATACACAGATGGTCAGGCTTCTTGCAGTCTCTTCATATCGCTGTGTATCATTATATGAACTTGACAAGACTCACGCTATGCTTTCTACGTAATATCCAGCAATGAATATGATTCTTTTCATTCCTGGTGATCATGTACAACCCGAATGCGTTGTATATATTGTGTGGGGATTGGAATGGCAAGCATCTCGCTTCTCTTTCGTCGTTGTTTCACAAAAAGGCTATTTATCAGTTGAATTAAGTAAGCTTAAAAACAATGTCTCACCCCCATACCTGCAGCTCTTGTCTGGTGCAAACACTGGGCATACAGGTGCTGTAGGAGAGCGGGTCGGTCTTGATGCCTTCTGAAGCGATGCGAGTGTCTCTATTCAGCACATCCCTGACCCAAGGTGCACCGGGCCGCCACGGAATGACCTCAGGCAAGCGGGGCGTCGTCCTCTTGTCCTCCAGCAAGTACCTGACAAGTATGGACCGCCGAGGTGAAAAGGTTATTTTACGTGAACACTTAACAAGCTTTGACCCACTCCTGAGAACTAAAGAAAGAAAGAAATATAAATATAAAAATAAACAGCATGCTCTCTAAAGACATTCATAGTAGGTAGGAAGACACCTACCGAAACGGGCGTACGCCACTCACGGTGAGGTATATACGGGAATCGAGGAGTGTGCTGCAAGCCAACCAAGGACCCTTCCTGTGTCACTAATGACCTCCCAAAGAGTAGTTCAGCATGCCCTCTAAATATAAATCCTCTTACTTTCCACATCACGCCACATACACGCAGCACACACACCATTTCCCTAAAATATTTCAAAAATCAAAATGGCTAATAATCACAGTGCCTCGGAGTACCATTTAGGCCCGCAGTGTTGTCCAAACTGGGGTCCGGGTACCCCTGGGGGTATGCAGCATAGATCAAAGAGGTACGTGAAAAGACGATGAACACACACACACACACACACACACACACACACACACACACACAGCAGAAACTTCCCATGATCTATGAAGGAAAGGAGAGAGGGAGGGACGAGTACCTAGGAAGGACGCCTAATATACACGTACCTAAATATAATATAAAATAATATAAATATAATATAACATAATTGAGTTGGGTACGTAACAGTAGGAGAAGGTAATACAGGGTACAACAGGCGAAAAAGTTTGGACACCACTGGTTTAGTGGACACAAGTGCCCCCTGAGAGGACTCCCCTTTTGGCTTCCGACCTGAGAGGTGTCTTGATAGCTCCTCAAACTTATTTTTTTATTAAGTTCAGCAACATTCGCTGTCTCCGTTACTATTTCCATTCTGCGGAGCACCATCTCTCCTCCTATATACCTCACCTTCTTTTCCTCACCGAAACACAAGACTCTAAGGCTACTGATAGTAATCTCTACTCTGTTCCCTCCTATTATCTCTATCCTAACTTTCAATCCAAAGCTGGATGTTGCCTCTTCAGAATATTCCACAATCTGGCTTAGACTTAATTGTCAATCTGTTACTAAATACGTCTGTGTTGTTTATCTCTCACCTAATTCTACTAACTATGCAAAGATCCTCTACTATTTGAACTCTCTAATGTAGCACATCTTGACTCACTCTCCTTTCGCTAAATTCTCCATCTTAATAAATTTAATTGTTCACCACTAGCTCTGGCTTTCATCCTCTTTCACTGACCAGCCTGGTGAACAAGCCTACAACTTTGCTATTCTCAACGACCTGGAGCAGTTGGTCCAGCACCCTATACGTATTCCTGAACGCCTTGGGATTTCCCGAGGAATGATTACTGCTTCCAGGAAAGAGATCCCTCTGTGTGTGCCCAGCGCATTACTGAGATGACTGCCTCTGGAATGAAGACACACATTCCATATACTTTCTCTACTCATGCTGAAAAGCTTTGGTTGAATCACGCCTGTTCTCGTGCAATTAAAGACAGAGAGGCAGTTTACAGAGGGTACCAGAGCCTTCGCACTCCTGCTAATACATTTCTGCCCTTAATCGTGCCACATCTAATCATTCTTCTTCTTACCTTCTTCGACTTACCAAGAATACTTTCATCGATGGTCAATGTCAACACCTTGCTTCTTTATAATTCATCAAGGAACTTCTGGCAACTAGCCAAAAATATCTCAAACAATTTCACTTCTTCATTTTTCCCTCCTCTCCTTAATCCTGACGGCAGCACCGTCATCTCATTTGTCTCAAAGCCTTCTCTTCGCTCAAACTTTCTGTAAAAAAAGCACTCTGAACGATTCTGAGCATATTCCTCCTATTCACCCCCCCTCTGACTCCACTATGCCTGTTATTAAGATTCTTAAGAATGATGTTTTCTATGCCCTTTCTGGCCTCAATCCTCAGAATGCTTATGGAACTGATGGAGTGTCTCCTGTTGTCCATTTAAAATTGTGCGTCCGTGCTGACACCCTGCCCGGTGAAACTCTCGTCTCTGCTTTTCAACATCTATCGTTCCATCCTGCTGCAGGAACACCTACATACAGCCTGTGCTTAAGATGGGTGACCATTCCAGTCCCCCAAACTACCGTTCGGAAGATTCTTAGGCATGTATCCACTTTTGACATTTTAACTAATCGCCAGTATGGGTTCTGCAAGGCGTGATTTACTGGTAATCTTCTTGTCTTCCTAACTGACTCCTGGTCATCCTCTCTTAGCCGTTTTGGTGAAACTTTCACTGTTGCATAGACATCTCGAAAGCCTTTGACAGAGTCTCCCACAAAGCTTTCCTTTCCAAACTACCCTCCTACGAATTACATCCCTCTCTCTGTAGCTTCACATCCAGTTTCCTTTCTGACCGACCTATCTCTGCTGTGGTAGAGGGTCACTGTTCTTCCCCTAAATCTATCAACAGTGGTGTCCCGCAGGGTTCTGTCCTATCTCCCACTCTCTTTCTGTTGTTCATTGATGATCTTTTTTCCAAAAAAACAAATTGTCCTATCCATTCTTACGCCGATGATTCTACTATGCATTACGCAGCATCTTTTAATAGAAGATCCACCCAATAAGACTAACATGATTCCAGGCTGGAGGCTTCAAAACGCTTTATTCAGAGCTTACTATAATTTCCGCTTGGGACAAGATAAACTTGGTGTCTTTAAACGCCTAAAAAAAACTCAATTTCTCTACCTGTCAACTCGACACAATCTTCCAAACAACTCTCCTCTATTTTTCGATAAAATTCAGATGTCACCTTTTACAGTTAACATCCTCGGTCTATCCTTATATCCAAATCTCAACTGGAAACTTCACATCTCCTCTCTCACTAAATCAGCTTCCTCGAGGTTGGGCGTTTTGTATCGTCTTCACCAGTTCTTCTCCCCCGCACAGATGCTATCCATTTGAAGAGCCTTGTCCGCCCTTGTATGGAGTATGCATCACACGTGTGTGTGTTGGGGGGGGGGAGGGAAAGAGTAGAGTCTAAGGCTTTTCGTCTTATTCTCTCCTCTCTTCTTACTGACAGTCTACTTTCTCTTTAATTCCGCCGCCATATTGCCTCTCTTTCCATATTATATCGATATTTCCATTCTGACTGCTCTTCTGAACTTGCTTACTGCATGCCTCCCCCCCTCCCGCGGCCCCGCTGCACTCGACTTTCTACTTTAGCTCATCCCTATGTTGTCCAAATCCTTTATGGAACAGTTAACCAATACCTTCATTCTTTCATCCCTTTCAATGGTAAAATATTGAACGAATATCGAGACACCTTTCCTCCCGAAATTGACCTCACTTTTGACTGCTCCTGAACTCTTCTTTGCTGGGGCAGGATTTTGCGTTTTTTTTCCTCATTATTACTTGATTATTTCCCTTTACTGAAAAAAACTACGTACACGTAAGACAAACCATTTTCTCAAATTTACATGAATTTACTAACTTACTATAAATTTGTCAAAAACATTTAGTCCAAGAGCCAGCAAGGATTTATTTACCCCAAAGAGTGCAAATGGTTTGCAATTATTTTTTGTTTCTACATGGTATTAGAGTCTCAGAAAGGTGAGTCTTACAAAATTCCAGTGGTGGGTGTGGGTGTGATGACGTCATCAATATGGCGGCCGGGCTACCGCGAGCTTGCCACATTCTATAAAGCATAACTTCTCAATGGTTTGTGATAGAAGGATAGGATTTTTTCCATAAGGTTGCTAATGAAATTCCCAATATCTTTTATTGATATGCATTTTTACCCAACTTTGATAGTTTTGTTGGAAATTACATTAAAACAAGAAAAAATGGTAATCTCGTTTACTCATTGTCTAGTTTAGCCTCTATGTACAAAGAAACCATAATACTTATGAAAAAATTGTCACGAACAAAAAAGTTTCCTTCTTTTGTAAGGATCAACATGATATATAACAATATATAATTTTAACAAAGGTTGATGGTAAAGAAGCATAATTCCTAACACAAAAATAACATCAAGCATCGAACATAAGCCCATATTGGATAATTATGGGAATTTAGCGTAAGTTATTAGTTATTAGTTTCCTTCTCAAAATAAGCTGAACACAATATTATATTAATACGTAGATTACAGGAATAGAGAATATGAACTGATTTAGAAATCACTGAAAGAACCTAAGTTTTATAGATTTTCCTCCTCACAGCTTTCATCGGAACTGCTATCATCGGAACATGAGTCACTTTCTTCATTCTCTGCGGCTGGGTCTTTTTCTATGATAGTTTCCAGGTTTTCTGGTAACATTGGACCATCATACCAATGTATGCGATACCTGTCATTTTCTACATGCCATCCATGTTTGCTAGGATCAAGACCCATATCCGGTTTCCGACAAACTGCTCGCTTCCATATCCATGCGACTGCATTGCTTCTTCTAATTTTTTGCAGCAAAACAGCTTTAGATGGAGGTATCATTGTTGGGTCCATTCCTTTCACTTTAGATGAAGATTGTTTGTTAGGGGTAGTTTTTCTCAAAAAGAAGCTGTATCTCATCAGACACAGAAGATGATCCAGGCTTGCCATACATTGCACATACAAATTTCTCTATCCCAACAATGACTTCATTACTTATAAGTGATATAGATTCACCAAGGTGACAGAAACATTTTTGGTATTTAGGATGTTTAAGCATGATTTCAAAGGGTTTCACCTTTCCTTGTCTTGCAAATGCTGCTGTGTAGTCAGATCCTGTAAATGCATGATAGGCAGGCAATGCATGAACAAGATCGTGCCCGAGTTCCTGTTTAATGCAAGTTACATCAATCATCCTTCTGCTATTATTTGAAGACACACCACAATCAAACCAAATCTGGGAGTTCTTGAAATGCTTTTGATGGTAGATTAATAGTACTAGAACATCAGTGTCATTTGACCGAACCAAAATATTTTTTTCCTTATCATTAAGACTTGATGCATATTTAATGTGCCATATTATCTTTGTGTCCGCCTCTTGATGATCACAAGCAAGATCAGGTAGTTCTGAAACTTCTAAATTATCTTTGTACATGTATTTGTAGCATTTAGAATCTACTCCAACATAGAGAACTTTGTCTCTAAGAAGGGGAGCATATTTCTGACTTTTCCATTCTTTTGCAGAAAACATATTAGTGATTCTTTAAAGTGCTTACTTCTGAACGCATCCAATAACTTTTGGGAGTTTTCTGATCTGCTCCTGTTACTGTTATGTCTCCAGTTGGTACAGATGATCGCCGGTCATGCTCACAATCTTTAATAGTTTTATAGTCATAAGTGTCAAACAACATATGCAGTTCCTTGGCTGATGTAGAACGAACAGCAATCTCCAATAATTTATATGCCAGATTTCCGTACGTTTCTGGCAATTTCAATGTATGCAGCAGAAACATAGCATCATACACAGCCACGTCTATGTAAGGTTTACCCGTGTTTGCACTTTGCTCAAAGTCCATACGTTGATACTTTTCTAGCTTGTGCATTAACTTACTTTTATCTGTTTTGTTCATAAATCCACCAATATCAGATAGAGAGAATGGCACAGGTGTGAGAGGATACTCCATAACTTTCATTACATTATAGTTATTAATAGCAGCCATATGAAGGATTCTTCCGAAAGCATCCAGTGTGCATTTGGTGACTACTAGCTTCTTTTCTTCCCTATTCCTCTGACTTGATGCAATGGAGGATGCACAGTTCTTTACCAGAGTCCGAGGTATAGGCTTCTCAATGTTTTTCGGATCCTCTACGTACAATTCTTTAAATTTTCTAGCTGCGTTTTCCCCTTTGGAAGAAAATGAAAGAAGATCCGCAGTGACAACCTCATTGATTGCCTGTCCATTTGAAATATTCCTTAGAGGTGTATTAGGATCCAAATTTTCGAAAGGATTTGAGAAACTATTCAAGGCTGAAATAATGTTATCAATATCTCTGTGATCTTTCTTAATTCGACCTTCTTGCAAATCATGCTTTGTATCTGGAGTTTTTGTGATTCCACTGCTTTCTAGTAAGCTGCTCACAATTTCACTTCTTACTGACCTAGTGATCATCCATCGAGACCTTGCAGACTCAGAGTTTGCGAATGCTGTGATACCTGTGAACCTTGAAGCAGCATCAGCATTGATAGTCTGCTCAAGTGCCATATCGACTGGTACTCTAGAAAAAGAGTTTGTAGTGCGCCTTATGCTCAATCCTCCTTGAGAAAGTGCATGCTTTATATCAGGGGCTTCGTTTTCTATATTCAGAAGCTTTAGCAGGTAAACTGTCATCCATCGAGCATAATTCAGTCTTTTACCTGAAAAAAATGCTGGTATCATTTTCTCCAAAGCATGTGTGTACATTTCAACGTTATTTGTTCTGTAGGCTCTGCTAAAGTACTTGTATACATTGACAAGGTCAATGTATTGTTGATAAAATTGAGCAGTTTTACCATGAATTCCTGATCTTGTTTTTTCTTGGAATGCTTTGAAACCATGATGTATTTGTATTATGTTTGAGCTATTTGCAAAATTCTTGAAACTTTCTTGAGATAGACTTCTGTTTAAATTTCTGACCTGGTCTTCAAGTTCCTCCAGTTCTGCTGTTTCTGGAATGTGTTCTATAAACTTATGAAAAAGACACCTTTCAAGGGCTAGAGATAACAAGATATGTATTCGCTTACATCTATTAAAGTGCTTTCCTCTTAAAAATCCTGGTATGGATCCAGATGCCAGCACCTCACTCTCTGAGATAATATTTTCAATCCCTGAACCTTGAAGATAATATCCAAGCGCACCAAAGTAAGCAAGCTCAATATGGAAAGATCCAAAACAAATGAAAATATTGTCAAAGCGAGGGCTTTCTTGATTTTGAATCATGAGTGCTGGTTTAGCCACAGCTAGATCATAATGTACTAAAATTGAAGCTTCTCCACACTCACTGGCTATCTTCTGGGATACCTTTAAAGTTTCCATCACCACATCATTTCGTGTTGGGGGAAAAGTAACATTTCTCATGTAGCCAATGCACTGTTTCATAGATGTATCTTCTGTAACTCTCGCATTCCAGCCAGACCACATTGGTGTCATTTAGACCATTCAACTGAAACCATCCATATAAAATCTTTCAGCAAAGCATATTCTAAGTGGTATGTTTCAGGACAGGATTTCACCAAAGAAGGTAATGGATTCACTAGTTTTGGTTTCTTGGGATAAGGCTCAAGAATCTTTGAATCAATATCCAATGACCTCACCTTTTTCCGAGACTTGCAATCTGTCATGGGATGATGTAAGGGAATATTAGCATCTTGTTTATGATTTTCATCATTTTCCTTTTGGGGTTCTATTTCTGTCGTCTGGTTTCCTAGTTCTTCGTATTCCATATGTTGGTAGCAGATTCCAAATGTGTCATGTAAGCCTCCTTTCCCTGACAGTGTTTCCAGATTGGAGTCAAAATTATCCCAAGCCACCCCAGTGAAAAGCCCAGGTTTTCGGATTATGTTTTCAGGTGTTACTCCAGGTCGTTCCATGAGAGACAAAGCGCAATCAGTCTCGAGCTCTTCAGAGGTGTGATACCCAATACTGTGGCCCCAGTGGTTAAGAATTTCTAGTACCTTTCTGCTGCCGGTTATACTTTTCAATCCTAAGCCCATCAAAATGTGCTTCTTTGGTTTCAATCTTCCATTGCTTGCAATGAATATTGCATCTTGTGCAGAAGAAGACACACGACGCTCAACCTTTTCAGTAGTGGGTTTTGCTGTTCCACTGTACAGAATTCTGAAAAATTTTACAACCAATTCTGGAATACTGTTTTTTCCTGATAAAATCTCTTGTATATTCAGAGGTTGTGTAAGGTGTGGGCATACTGATTGTGTGAAAATCTGCCTCCGCAGAAACAGTGCCACCTCCTCAATGCGTGATTCAATTCCAGATGCATATTCATTTGCTAAGGCTTCAGCATCAATTGCTGAAATCTTGTGTGAATACAGAGTCATTCCTTGTTTGTTGCTTGACTTGGCTGTTTGCAAATGACCACCGAAATAAGTTTGCAGCTTTCCAACCAACTTTTGAGCTGAATAAGTAGAATCTTCAATTCCTTCCTCAGCAAGGTACACACAGTGTCGTGAATGAACTGATTTTAATTTTTGTGCTTTCTTTGGTTTTATTATGTGTTCATTGACGTAATCTGCCGTCTTACTAAATGCTCTGTCGTGTTTCCCCTGCTTAATTCTTGGGGATGTTTCGTTGGTTGTCTCCCTTGTATTCTCTATCTCTCGTGATGTTGCTGTCTTGAGGTATATTTTCCGACACGAGTGATGGTAGCATACTTTCTTTGCAACGAAATCTTCATGTGCGATTTTCAACAAAAGCTTATGGTCTTGAAGGACATTTGCTGCATGCTTGATACTCTTCTCTGCATCAAGAGTTTCACACTTGCCAAGTACTTCTTCCTTCCCTTTGATTTTCTTCCTTTTAAGTCCACAAAAGATACAAAGGTCTTCAAAAATGCTCTTCGTTGTTGATTTCGGAAAGGATTTTGTCAGAATGTTGGTTCTTAAGGTGTACCCGGGGTCGTTTCCTTCTAAAGCTTTTGATGTTTTCTTGACTGCAGTAAAATTTTTATAGCAATTTCTATGATATCCATGCTTGGTTTCATCATACCTTTTTGGAAGGGATTTGCAGATTAAACTGTATTTTGAATCTTTATACATTGATAACCTTTCAGAAGACACATTCAGTATTTTCTTCCATGCTGAATCATTTAATTCCAGGATTGGTTCTTGAATATTTTCTGTATGGATGATACATGTCTTGTCCTCAGCACTCATTCTGAATTTTTACCTGAAGTAATAATAATGATAATGTGTGTTACAATCATGATGACGATGATAATAGTAGTAATAATAAAATAATAATTATCTATGTCAATGCAACAGACTGTGTGTGTGCGCTCTCACCGTAATGCTCCAGCGTGAAGTGAATCCTCTTTTATTATATATGCTTTAAACTCAACCGTTGTTCCCTGTCTCCCGCCTCAGTATAGTTAGCATCAGCTAGGATTTGGAACAGTCTAGATGTTACACCTTCACTACTTGTCTTGAAGTTACATCTTCACTATTAATAGATAGGTAGTCGAGTTATTTTTAATCAATAATTGAACAAGTGAACAAAATACCCTAAAGAGAATGTATATGATGTACACTTGCAATACAGATAGGAATACAAATGAGAATATAATCATTGATCTCGATATACAATTGCTTATGACTTAACATTTGGTATCTCACTAAATCTCACTGGTTGCACACACAACACTCACAGACAGACAGACGTGTATATATGAATCGTGTAAGGGTCCATTTCTCAAAATTTTCCTATACTAAGAAATTCAAAGATAAGTCACTTAATTTTAGCATTCATCAGAACATGTTATATATCATGTTAATCCTAACAAAAGAAGGAAACTTTTTTGTTCGTGACAATTTTTTCATAAGTATTATGGTTTCTTTGTACATAGAGGCTAAACTAGACAATGAGTAAACGAGATTACCATTTTTTCTTGTTTTAATGTAATTTCCAACAAAACTATCAAAGTTGGGTAAAAATGCATATCAATAAAAGATATTGGGAATTTCATTAGCAACCTTATGGAAAAAATCCTATCCTTCTATCACAAACCATTGAGAAGTTATGCTTTATAGAATGTGGCAAGCTCGCGGTAGCCCGGCCGCCATATTGATGACGTCATCACACCCACACCCACCACTGGAATTTTGTAAGACTCACCTTTCTGAGACTCTAATACCATGTAGAAACAAAAAATAATTGCAAACCATTTGCACTCTTCGGGTAAATAAATCTTGTGCTGGCTCTTGGACTAATTCCTTTGGTATCCTCATCTGCAAAGGGGCTCATAAACATCCCCAGATCGGACTCCACTTTTGAGTCTTGATTACTCGTGCAACTTTCTCTTCATCAACTCCGCAACATTTCCGGTCCCCGTTCTATTCCAGTCAAGAGAAATGGCACTGGACTGGCACACCGCAGACAGCACCTCGTGTAACCCACGGATCATGGCTTTTCTCCCTGCTTTAGTATCTCCGACTGATATTACATAATCATGCTACCTCCCACCCTTCACCCTTCACAGCCTCCCTCACCTCCGCAACAAAAATTGGAGCTTCGTCTTTTGTAGATCAGCATCCGCCACCTGCAACACCACCAGAGGGAGGTTTCCATCCGGGAGCTCTGCCGTGTTCAACTGTCCAAAATACTCGGCGGCTCGGAAGGCGGGCCTAAGGTCATGTGCATTTAGGCAACCTTCGACATCTTCTTCGAGAGCTCTGGCACACCTCTGCTTATCCCTCCTCAAAAGGCTATCGCTCCGAGTTCACAGCCAGCCTGGCAACACGACCATCCTCTGTATTCCAAAGTGTCTATCTCGATGCACCTTAACTCTCATACCTTGGACTCTCTTCAATGCAATCCTCGGAAGCTTTGGGATTTCATGTTTAAATGTATCCCACAACTTTCCAGGGTTTTCCAGATTGCCAAGCACCTGAAACCGATTGGAGACTGCCACAGCATACTCCTGAACAACCGCTTGGTCCCTCAGTTTCTCACAATAGAGCCCCAAGGGGTTGCATCGCGAGGTTTGTCTGGACTTGATGTGTATCCTCAGCTGTGTAACAAGTCTGTGGTCGGTCGAAAAGAACTCAGAACTCCAGAAAACCCTACCGTTCTGAAGTATCCCACAACTATTAATAATTAGGATGTGGTCGATATCCTTTGTCACACCACCAGTATTGCTATTCCCAGTCAAGCGGCGAGGCTCGCGTCTCTGGAACCCAGAAACAGCAATCTTTAAGCCTCAATTTTTTTTGTGAAGTTCATAATGAGTGAACTGTTTACCTTTTTGGTGCCAGAGCCGTAGGAACCAACAAATGCCATCAGCTGCTTTGAATTCGCCCGACACAATGAGTATGTCTCGTGAGGAGCACTGGTCGACTGGTCGAGCCTCTCTTCTCCGAACAACAATGGCGGTCCCAAGGAAAAGACTGATGGGGCACGGGTGCTCTCCAATCACCTCCCGGGCATGTTGAAGTACTAGATGCCCCATACATATTCTTACCCCCCCCCCCCCCTCACACATCAAGGATCCGTACAAGGGTAGGTTAATCTTTGGACGTATAATCACAACAGCCCAGGTTTAACAGGAGAGAATCGCAGCCACCACCCGACACGGTGGTGGGCGCTTGGCTGATGGTCACGCAGACTAACCGACTGGCCTCTCCTAGCCAGGGAAGGCCGCCCGTCTTGGCTGTAATAAGTTGCTAGCCGCAACGCAGTCACTGATTATCTCTTTTGTTTGTTCGTAACTGAAAAGAGAGTTAATGAGTACAGAACCAGACTTGCTGGAGGAGTGATATATTTTTTTATGCTTTTTTTCAGTAAACCCGTTGTATTCCTATTTGTCATTCCAGGCACCGATATCTGAACACTTTTTTCTAAGGGTTTGGGGCCAGTGGCGAGAACTTGGCCTCGCATATCACCGTGACCCTGTATGTAGTGACCATGCTAGGATAAAGCTGTGGTGTAAGTCACCTGTAGCGTGTCTGAGGCCCGGAAACAAGGTTTGCCCTTTCCAATGCTGTGCTTATAGTGGCAGGTCTGGTCTATCATTGGAAGGGCGGTTCGGTTTTCATGGCCAATATAATGTATATTCACAAATTTCTGTTGTTCGTTGATGATCTTTCCAAAACAAACTGTCATATCCATTCTTACGGCGATGACTACTCTGCATTACTCAACTTCTTTTGGTAGAAGGCCAACTTAACAGAAACCATACGATTCCAGGCTGTAGGCTGCAGGACGCTTGATTAACCTCAGACCTTACTATCATTTCCAATTGGGGCAAGAGGAACCTGTAGTCCTTCAATGCCTTAAAAACAACATCTTTACATATCCACTCGACCCAATCTTCCAAATACCTATCCCCTATTCTTCGACAACACTCGGCTGTCACCTTCTCCTACACTAAATATCCTCGGTCGATCTTTAAGTCAAAATCTTAACTGAAAACTCCATATCTCCTCTCTAACTAAATCAGCTTCCTCGAGGTTGGGCGTTGTGTATCGTCTCAGCCAGTATTTCTTCCCCGCACAGGTGCTGTTAATATACCGGGGCCTTGTCCGCCCTCGTATGAAATATGCATCACATGTGTGGTGCATATTTCAGACAGAGTGGAGTCTAAGGCTCTTCGTCTCATCATCTCCCCTCCTCTAACCGACAGTCATCTACCTCTTAAATTCCGCCGTAATGTTGCCTCTCTTTCCTCTTTCTATCTTTTATCGATATTTTCATGCTGACTGCTCTCCTGAACTTAATAACTGCATGCTCCCCCCCCCACCCCTACCGCGGCCCCGCTGCACTCGAGTTTCTACTCATGCTTATCTCTATACAGTCCAAACCCCTTATGCAAGAGTTAACCAGCATCTTTACTCTTTCATCCCCTACACTTGTAAACTCTGGAACAGCCTTCCTTCGTCTACATTTCCTTCTGCCTATGACCTGACCTCTTTCGAGAAGAGTGTATCAGGACACCTATCCACCCGAAATAGGCCTCTTTATCGTCCACTCTTTACTTTTGTCTATTATGGGAGCGCTGAGTAACTGTCTTTTTTGTCTACACTCTTTTTGTTGCCCTTAACCCGTCTCCATTGTTGTTTAAAAAAATAACTGACATGCATTTTTTTATTGTTTTTAGACGCTAAGAACTTTGCACCTTCATCGTGTTTTTTACAGATTATTGCATCTCTGAATATTTTACTGATGACTATTTTACAGATGATTTACTAGGTTCCATTTTCCCTTGCCAGTATCACTTTTGAAAATGGCTCTCGGATTTGGAGCTCCGAGAACCAATGTAGAGAGTCTGAGCCTCTCTGCGTAAATTGGTGCCTCAACAGCGGACCCTAGAATGTGAAGAAGTACTGCAGAATGCAAGGAGAAGCGTGCAGAAGAGTGGAAGTTACAACCAAATAAGATACAAGCCGATTAAGAAGAAAAAAAGAAGAGTGGAACTTGTAAATAGCAAACATACAGGCTGAGAGGAAAGGAAAGAAAGGAAGGCAGTTGGAAACGACTAAGGCGGAAGCGAAGAAGAAAATAAAGCTTGCTTGGAGATTATCCCAGAGCCAATTTTCTCGATCTGCTACCCACTGAGAGTCGGTAAATAGACCTCGCCTGCCTCAATCCAAGGACAGTGTAGCTGACTTAAGATGAATGAGCAAAGTTTTCAGTAAGGATGGGAAAGTTACTAACGGGTAAGGCTGCTGAATTTCCTTGCCGCCTGAGAAAGTCGCCCTACATTAGAATTTCATAAGACTCAAGCTGGACATCGGACTAAGTTATGCAGCGCTCAGACTCGAAGCAGGAGAGCTACCAACACTACCACACCCATCTTACGAGACTGTTGCAGGCGTGGCATATGACTCCCTCAAGGCATATATCCTCCTGAATCCGTTTATGTCCTACCTTCGGATCGAAATACGTCTCTTCGTGAAAGGGCGCTTACGTTAGTCCTAGTCTGCGGCCTCCCTTGCCGATTTGTGCGTCTGCCAATAAAGCTTACCCCAAGTTACACCATCTCGGGTAAGAGACAACCCAGGCCAGTTTTTCCCTCCCCTATGAGATAATCTGATCAAATCTCTATTATCTCTACAGTCAAAGGAAGCCCTCCTGATACTACAACGTCAGCAAGCTCTACCGATGTAATTTATCACAAGTCTCACACAACTATCACAACACACATTAACTAACACAACTGCCAAACCTTTCCCATCTCCCTCTCAAGTCTCCTCTGTCCAGATACTGTCAAGCAAAATGAAGCTTACCCATCGTCGTGCATTTCCTATGCCTTTTTCAGTGACTCTTGAAGAGCATAGGCAGCTCCTGTCATCCCGTGTTGTTATCGATATCAATTGGAAAAGATTAAACTACTTTACCATCGTTTTACACGATCACATGTGGTCCCTGTTTACAGTACAGATGTGGGACATGGACACAAAATACTGACTTGGAGAGGCGTGTCGATGCCTTTGGTATCACATTGCCGGCTATATGAGCACGTGGCACGCCTCCTGGATGTCGATCCTCCTCACAGGGTTGTGTCTGTACGAAACAACCTTGATGGAGAAGACCAAGGGATCGCGCACGTAACTCATGACGGGGCTAAGTCGATCGATCCTGCCAGGAAGGAATCGCCTTGGATAGGGCGGTTGCGTGGTAATTTGCTCGAGGAGACTGTCGGGAGTACAGTCGGCGAGTGAGTGAAGCGCAACGCTCCTCATGTTCATTTTTTTTATCTTTACGTTTCAGCCCGTGACTCCGGTAGGCTTTCTTGGCGTGACCTGATGGTCGGCCCCAGCCCGTTATGGCACAGACAAGTGTTTATAGTGACGCCATCTTGTATGGCCCATGCTGTCCCACGGAGCTTATTTTATAGCCTCTCTTTAGAGAGAAAATCTAGAGGCCGGGTTGATAGGTGGTCTTCAGAACAGCATGTGGGAAGTCTTAGGCCACTCAGGGGTGATTGAAAAATTTAATCTTGTGGCGGTGGGCGGACCGCGAATCAGCGTCCTCCTGGACGCGGCGCCGGCACGCTTACCACTGAACCACCGTCACCGCCACGTCGTAGAGCCCGGCAAAGTATGCATGCTTACTATGATTGTCCTTCGTGAATTTCGACAAATTTCGGGGCCGTTGTCACTTTACCACCAGAGCTTGGGTC